>NW_017971489.1:0-38955 GCF_001883845.1 Diplodia corticola
GGGGGCCGAGAGGAAGAAGCTTACCCAGTGAACGGCGACGCAGTGTAAATCATCATTGGGGCTGAGAGCTCGTGCCTCGCGAAGCAGTCGCCCACGGTTCCACCGGCCACGCTCAAGAAAGCTGAGCCGGAAAGGCCGTCGAGGAAGCGGGCCACGAGGGTGGTGGCCATGTTCTGGGCCAAGGCGCACGGGATCAGCCAGATGAGAAAGAAGCCGTAGGAAACGATGTAGATAGGCCGGCGGCCATAAAACTGGTTCAGCCATCAGCAAACAGGAAGCCAGCAGCTCGGTGCAGACGCACGCGGTCAGCACGGCTGTCACACGTACTTCAGATAAGGGGCTGAGGATCATAGGCCCGCAGCCCAGGCCGGCGACGTAGAGAGACAGGCCTAGCGTGGCCACGATTCGAGAGCTGTGGAACTCGGAGAGCAGCTGGGCATATGTGCTAGTGTAAATGGACGACACGCATGTCCTGTGAAATGCCCTGGGTCAGCCCCAGAACGCGGCCATGGACGACGGCAAGAGCAAGAATTGGAAGAATTATTTTTGGCCAGGAAACACACACGGCAGCACACTTACACGCAGAGCGAGCTGGACGACACGATAATCACGATCAGCCACCTCCTGGCCTTGTTCATGAGGCGAGGATTGCGGACGGCGGCCGAAGCCTGCGACTCTGGCAGCGTGTCCCATGTGACTTCAAACTGCTCACACGGCGCGGCGGGCTTGTCGTCCTCATCCCAGCGTGTGTAGCCATCCCCGCCGGCGTATGATCGATGCGAGTGCACAGTGTGCAGGCTCCGGCTCCGCGGTCGGCCGCTGGCGTGCTCGACGCCGTGGTCGCCGTGGTCGCCGTGGTCGTCGTCGTCGTCGCCCTCTCCCCTTATCGGCGCAAACGTCCTGGTCCTTGTCGCATCCCCGGCGTCGAGCCCAAGCTGCTTCTCCTCGTCGCCGCCCGGCACGGTGCCAACGACGCTCTTCTCGGTCGATCCATCCGCAGGCAGCGGTGACGGGGTGTTGGTGCTGCTGGTGCTGGCCCTGCTGCTCTTGCTTGATGAGGAACGTCCCCGTGACATCATCAAACGGGGATGCGCTAGCGGCGCAAGGGAAAAAAAAAACTTCTAACGGTGAGTCTCGTTGGCAGTGCAGCGCGGGCAGGCGACGCGATGGCTCTGGCTTTTCAATGGGAACCAGTACACAGGCTACGGCTCGCGCATCGCGCAATGACAAAGAGAGGCGAGGGTCACTAAGGAGGGGGAAATGGACGGCTGGCCTGTTACAAAGCAGACATTAATTCCGTCACGCAGACCCGCCGCTCTGCCGCCGAGGCTAAGATCGCCTGCGGGGATGCCAGGAATTGAACGGAAGCGGTGGCGCATGGCAGCAGTCGGCAAATCCGAGCGAGTCGGCATGGCGACGACGGCGACCGAAGACTGAGAGGGAAGTTTTGACGCGAAGAGCGGCACGGACTCGGCCCAGCGGGCCATGGGCGACGGGCGTCACGGCGTCGCGGCGTCGCGGCGTCGCGTCGTCACGCGGCGGTGGTGTCGGCTGTCGGCTGTCGGCTGCTTTGCAAGCAGCTGTGCACGAGTCGCGATTCGGCGGCAGGCAGACGACGGCGTTTGGGCGGGCGGCACGGCATGCGCGGCGCATTTCTCAACAGCGTGGCAGCCGCACACGGAGCTCGACTGGTCGACTAAAAGAAGCTTGTCGTTCGGCCCGCTGCCCAGCCTCCTAAGTCAGCAACTGACATGAGCCATTTTTCAGCAGCGTGCATCATTTCGCTTGCGACACCACGTCTTCGCATCCCAGAGCCACGGTGAGTGACAAAGCAATCGACCCACCTACATGGGCAGCCGCGTCCTGTGTCTGGATGCATTTGTATAGTGTAATAGTGCTCACGTCTACACCCGGATATCTGCGTCAGCTACCGACTCAAGTCGAAGGCACACTTGCTGCAACTGCCCACACAGTCTCTTCGGCCACCCACTGTGGAGCGTGGGCGATGGCGTTAGCGACGGCGGCTACCTACGGAGCACAACAAGCGGGCGGGCCCTCAGCCCTTCATAAACCCCGACTCGTCGGCGCCAGCGTGCGTGTTCATAGTGGACAAGGCTTCATGAACACCTTTCGAAGCATCAAACATGGCATCCCGCCAAGCCTTCCAAGCATTGTTCCAAGCATTCGCGAGTCCGCCGTTTCCGCCTGATGTTCAGGGTGACAGGATGACGCAATCATCGGACCCTCGCTTGGGTGCTCCCGTCGTCTCGTCACGACGAGGCAGCGGCAGCCTGGCACTTGCGTTCGAGCCGCCCGTTCTCTCCTCACCATCATCGCCCGTCATGTCTTGCTTCGTTTTTGCTTTTTCCTCAAATGCATTTGCAGTGCTCGGCAGCAACAGCGGTGCCGCCTCACGCCTCGTCCCCTCCCTGCATCGGAGCTTTCTCGACGACGGAGCCCGCTGATCTTCCAGCCGCCGGGCATCTCTCCCTTGCTGAGCTGAATATTCCCACCCCTCTGTCGCCTGTGACGCGCGCGCGTGTGCGTCACGGGGCTGTCGGCCGTATCAGCATACGAGGCTGCCTCCGGTTGCATCTCCGCGCCTTCTGGAAGGCTTGATCGGACGGGGCCGTGGGGCCCTACATGATGGGCACCGGCTGGGCGCGCGCGCGTGTCGACGGTTAAGGAATGTTGGGCGAGTGAGTAACACAAACTGCTGGCATGTTACAAGGCCCCACGGTGAGACCTGAGCTTACGGACAAGGCCGCGCGGGCACTCTGCTCCTGCTGACCGAGGGAGGTGCATGCCGGCGAAGCAATGGCGACAAGGCAATGGCGACATCAACCGCCCTCCCCGAAGCAGCCAGTCGTGCTGGGATCAATCAGATTGGCGCCGATCAGGAAGGCGCATGCTCTGGGCTCGGTAGAGCTGGTGGCTGTATTGTTCAGATCGCATCCTTGCCAGTCAACTGTGGACCCAGGCGTGCGGATTATACGAGCTCCCGCGCCGTTGCATGTCAATGCCTAAAGCAGAACTCGATGCAGCTGAGCCGGCCGACGCGAGGCCTGGAATCCGCCGCCACGGAACCGAAGTTAACCTCTGAAAGAATGGCTTGTTTTGTCTGACTGCGCCTTGAGCCAGACCATGGCAATCAAGGCACCGCGTGCCACACATGTTGTAAACATGCAGCCCCGGCTGATCCCCTCTCCAGACACGCCGGACGACGTTGGGAAAAGGAAACAATCTGCAGCCGCCTTGTCTCGTCGCGACCTCCGCCGCCTGGTCACAACATGGGACCTGGTCTGCCGACTCCCTCGTCGATAGCGCCTCTTGAACCATCTGCAAGGTGCAACACTGACCGCTACAGCCGCCACGAACGCCTTTGCTCTCTCACCGCCAGCTGAGCCGCCGCCTCTGGGGACGGCCGTGATGGTCTGTCATCTCCGGTCCATGAATTCCAGATGGCCTTTCGCCAAGGTCTGACACTGACACCGTCAATGCTGTGCCTTGCTTGGTCTGATCTGTGCCATGTGCCATGTGCCACAACCATGAGCTGTCCATGGGGGCCGTCATGCCAGCATCCTCTATTCCCTCTCAACCTTTTTGCTGATGTGTGCGGACGAGAGATGGGAGGGAGCAACGCAAAGCACTTCTTGCACACGTTCATCTGCACCCGCTAATCCATGTGCTCCGGAAGAGGAAAGTTCCGTCCGAAAGAGACTATCGGTTAGAGGCCGTTGATCAGGGTTACCACATGCGTATAGCCGGAGCCCCTCTATTGACCACCGTACAGATCAACAAAACGCACTAGCAGGCTCTCATCAGCCGCCTAACGGTGCTGCCTAACGGTGCCGCCTCACGGTGCCGCCCAATTGCCACAATACTCTCGCTTCGCCGCCTCAAGATTTTTCCGCTGAGGTTTACTCTCTAGCCCTTCCCCTATCTTTCCCTGCCATGTACATACATACTTCGTACCTATGCCGTCCGGCGACCCCGAGCCTGCGGATATTATTCACACCTTTGGTTCTTCCAGCTCTCATTATTGATCGCTCACATTCGGGGATGGAGGTTGCCGCCTATCCCCTGCCTCTGCATCATGTGAGGGTCAGGCCGGTCGACACAGCCGACATAGGAAGTTGGTGGGCCCGCGGACAACACATCGCTGAGCGGAGCCGTTAGTTGCCTTGTGCTAGTGCTCGTGCTCTATCTCTCACGGCGATGCCGTCTGTTGAAATTAGGCCTCCAACTCCAGATTCAGAAATGCCGGCATAGATGAAAGCGCGATCTTCGTCTTCCCGGGGGTGAGAAGGATTGCATGCCCGGGGGGGAGCGCAGGGGGAAAGCTCGTGTTCCAAGATATCGATACGCACTTTTCGATGGGAAGAAGGGCAGTTGAGCTGTGGGCATCTCCCTGTCCGGGCTCTTTTCTTCCCCGTCATATCCTCGGCTTTCTGCAGCTCCGTCCCCATCCTTGCTACGTACTACGGGAACCGGGGGAGTTTATTTGGACAGCCGTGCAGCAAACGGTGCACCGTGGTCAGCCAGCCAGCCACACTGGCGATCCTCCTGCTGGACTCATGCGTGCCTGCTGACGCGGCGGTAACCACTCCGCTGTCGTAGGAAGGAAGACTCGGAAAGCACGTTTCAGGTTTGCCGTGCGAACAGGTTTGTGAAGAGGCCGCACTTATTGGATGGAGGCAGAGCTCTGGTTTGACCAACACGAGCTTGGCGAAAACCTCGCTTGGTCCAGGGAGAGAGTGGTTTCTCGGCGAGGACTCCTGGCGGAGGCCACGAGTGGATGAAGGCGCTAATTCTAGCTCGCGTTGCAAGTGGGTTCATGGAGGTCTTGGGAGGAGAGGCCTGTGAGAGATGGCAGAGGACCGGTAGTCAGCTTGATCATGATATCCACCGCTCCAGTTCAGAAAACTCACACGCCGCTATGCGGATGGCTGATATTTGCTCCTGAGACTTGTGTCTGAGCGAAACGTTGGAGTGTTAGATCGGTATGAGACCCCTCTATTGCAAAGCTACTTCACACTGAGGATTCACATACCTCCTGTCAGTGACAGATCACAGCGATATGGGCATTCACCCTCATACGATCGAACACACTCGCTCCACTAAACTGTATTTACACATCATGTCACAGAAGGCTGGGTGTTCTTAAACACCGACCCTGTGCTACGTGATCGAGTTGTCCCTTCGAATACAATCTTGTATGTGAGATGGAAACATTGGGCGAAACGCTTCTTCAAGTTGCCCCGCTGCGAGCAGGGCAATCAAGTATACCATTGTGGTGGTGGAGGATTCAGTGATGTCGTGTAGGGTGGGCTCTCTGCACACTACCAACGGGAGTGGAAGGTGCCTTGTCTGAGTCCTGAGACCTCTAAGAGCGGCCTGAACAAGACGTGGTATAAAGGCATTCTCTTTAGGCAGCTAAGCTAGAACAACAATCAACTACGACATTCCTTTATCTTCTCTCTCACCTCCCTGTTGTCTGTCTCTTGTTTCTTGTCTCGCCTGCCACGACGTGTGGTTGCTTCGACCGGTCATCCTGGGTGTTTACCAGACGTCCTAACCTTCGTTACTATAAACACAGTTATACAGGTTGCAAAAATGACTGGAGATTCTATACCGATTTGTTTTCATCTAGTGGAAGGAAGAGCAGTGGTGCACCACACTGGTCCTATACCGACGCCTTCACGGCATATCTGCAAAGGAAAAAAAGCTTTGCCACAGCTTAAAGTGATGGATTATTTGTCCAAGGACAGGCATGTGGTTTTCAAAGCGCTCAGGAGAACAGCTCCAGAGATGGAGAAACCAACATTGCTTACCAAAGGAACCTGGCCATCTCGTCCACAGAAATAAAAAAAACTGCATTGCAGGATGTCTCCCAGCGTCTCATCCATGAGCTTAAGATGGTCATATGCTGTGACGGGGTGTGTGAGTGACAGCTATATCCCGTACTCCGTAGCTCTACACACTGTTGTCTCATTTGATCATGAAGGGATCGACGGAGCCGTGTTCCTGTGCACCCATTACCAGACTTTCCAGAGCTCAATATTCCTTTCCCCAATAACGTTTATGACGGGGTTATGCGACAGATGGGGTGATGAGACAGCCAACTATATGCCGCGTGCGAAGCCGTGGAGTTTTTTTGGGTTCCAAACAACCTCTCCCCTCGATTTTTTTTTGTCTCATAATCCGTCTGTCGCGAAACCCGTAATAGACGATCGTAGGGTTTTGCTATTGTAGGGAAAGCTTCCCGCGGAGATTAGTATGACTAAAGCTGGAGCAGCGTGGATCAAGGTCCAACGCAGGGCTCGCGAACAGGTTTCTTCTGTCCAGCCAGGCTGACCACACGTGACATATGTACGATTACATCATGTCTTCAGATAATTGTCCCGTCTTTCCCCAGCATCAGAACCTCGCTGTTTCTTCTCCCTTTCAATCCAGTGCAGTAGTTAAATCGACTTTATCGCAATCGATTTATTACCACAAAAATCAGAATAATACGCAACCTCATCAGCATTGATGAACACTACCCAAACCGGAAGAATCAAGTAGTACAACAGCAATCCGAAAAGCACAAACAACCAAATCAAAATGTCCAACAAACAAGCCGTCGCCCGTCGCGCTGCGGCAGACGAGCAACAGATGAACAACAGCTACGCACGTCCACAGCCGCAAGTCGAAGCGCGCGAGCAATACGCCAGCGCCGAAGCAAAGGTACGTACAGCGTGCGTGCGTCATACAAGCGCGCCATCCCTCCCACTTTCCCCAAGACACTCGGGGGGGACCAACACGACGGCTCTGCTCAATTGCCCCGTACTCCTCCTCCTCCTCCCCCGCCGCGCCAAAACCCCACCCAACGATCATCCCCCCCGCCCTCCCCACCTTCCTCTTCAGCCCCAACCCCCCCCGCACGCGCCCCACGTTCCCCACGCCTACTCACCCACTCACCCACCCACCTACTAACCCCACCCACCCCCAACAGGCCGGCCTCAACCTCAACATCTTCGCCGCCCTCTCCGGCAGCATGTTCCAGCGCAAGACCAAGACGACCGACACGGCGGCGGACGGGTCCGCGCGCAGCGTCGAGCACACCGACACGGCGGCGCGAGGACAGGGGGCAGGGCACGGCAATCTGAGCGCGTACGGGGCGGCGCGCGCGGAGGGGCGGGACAGGGCGGTGGGGGAGGGGGCGACGAGGGCGATGGAGGAGGATTCGAAGAAGAGGAAGAGGAAGGCGGTTAAGGCGAAGGGGGAGGGAGAGGGGGGCCAGCAGGTGGTGGATCATTTGGGGATTGGGGCGTGGGGGGTGGAGGAGGAGGGGGGGAAGAAGTGAGGGAGGGGAGGTGGACGGGAGGGGAGGGGTTCTAGCGTTGTAGAATTTGGTTTATATATCGGGAATTTGAGATGTTGAGATGATTACTTCGGCTGCTACCCGTTTCTTTCTCCGTTGCCTATTCCGCTTGTTTTTGGGGGGCGAGGTTGGCGTTGTCTGATACGATTAATTACAGCGGGTGCCTCAGTCTTCGCCGTCATCGCTATCCTCAGTCCTCGCCAAATTACTATGCAACCGATGCTCCCCCATGGCCAAACTACACAGCGCACCGAGCGCCGCGATGCCAAACGTCGCCCACCACACCGCCGTCAACGCCCGCATATACGCCTCCAGCACGCCCTCCTTCCACTCGGGCGGCAGCCCCTGCACCGCGCCCACGCTGTCACGAATCCTGCGTATGACCTCGTCCGCGCCGTCGCGGCCGGCGAAGCGGCGCCACAGCTCGCGCTTGAGCACGTTCTGGAAGACGGCGCCGGCGACGGAGATGCCGACCGAGGAGCCCGTGGAGCGGAAGGCGTACGACGCCGACGTGACGACGGCCTGGTGGGCGTGGTCGACGGCCGAGATGAGGGCGAGGAGCGTCGTCGTCAGCATGCCGCCGTAGCCGACGCCGATGAGGAAGAAGTAGACAAAGGGCGGCCAGGCTGGCGTCGTCTGCGAGAAGGTCCCCGCTACGAGCCCGACGGCGAGGACTAAGGTCGCTTCGATGGCCGCGTTGAGGTACCAGTATCGGCCTGTCGCGCGCGTGATGAGGCCTACGGCGACGGAGCCCGAGGCGGTGCCGATGGACTGCGGGATCAGGCGGATGCCGGCTTGGGTGGCGCTGAGGCCGAGGACTTGGAAGTAGATGGGGCCGTAGTAGAGGATGGCGAAGACGGCCATGGTTGTGAACCAGTTTGTCAGGCAGGCGGTCCACACGGTGCGGTTGAGGAGCAGGCGGACCGGGATGATGGGTTCGGCGGCTACGCGATCCTCGACGGCGATGAAGGCCAGGAGGAAGACTGCAAAGAGTGGCAGGCTGACTAGGACGAGCGGATGCGTCCACGGCACGATGTTACCGCCCGAGTTGAGCGCGAGGAGGAGTAAAACCAGGCTGGTCACCAGCGTGATGCTGCCCAGAAAGTCGACGCGCTTGATGCGCGACATGTTCTTCTCTTTGACAGGGATCTTGATGGTGAGGTAGACGAGCAGACCGGATGCCACAATGAAAGGCACTTGGATCAAGAAAGCCCATCGCCAGGAGAGTGCGTCGTTGATCCAGCCGCCAAACACTCCTCCGAGTCCACTGCCCAGTCCGAACGAAAGGTTTCCAAAGCCCTGCCACAGCCCTCTCCGGCGCAACGGCACCAGATCGGTCGTCACAAATGTCGATATTGTGAGCAGTCCACCACCGCCCATTCCGGCGACAACTCGGCCCAGTATCATCACGCTCTGGCTCTTTGCAAGGCCGCATATCAGATTGCCAGCGCCGAAGAAGACATTCGAGACGATGAGACCGGTCCGTCGCGAGAATATGTCAGTCAGTCGCCCGCTCAGGGGCTGAATGGCAGCATTGGCGATGAGGTAAGCGGTGGCAATCCAGGAGAATAGAGTGAATGAGTTGAACGAGTCGGAGATGGGTGCGCTGAGGGTCGCGATGATGGTGGAGTCTTGTAGCGTCAGCGACGGCTGAGGAAGCAAAGAGGACAGGTGCACGTCTCACCTAGAGCTGCAAGAAAGACACCGACCCAGCAACTACCTAGAGTCAGCACCAGCATCGCTGTGCTGGGCTCCTCGGCCAGCGGGATGCTGTTGTCGGCTCCATTGCTGTCGCGCTGCCCCGCGTTGCCATTGGCGCCATTCTCAAGCAGCGGGCTGTGCTCTGTAGCCGTCGTAGAGTCATTCGGAGCTGCGCCAGGCGGACGCGACATGTTGCCTAAAGGTTACGAGCTCCTGCACAAGACGAGATGAAGTGAGAGCTTCATGATCCATGAGAAACGGCGCTGACGCCGGCTTCGGAAGTCATCGCGCAATGACGATCAATCGGCGCTCCAGCTAACCGACCGATCTCTCTAGCCTTAGGCAACGATCGGTCTACGTCATTCATTCTCAATCACTCGCTTGAGAGTTGGTCTTTTCTGGCATTTCGTGTCATATTTGGCCTGATACCCGCGGTTCGATGTGTTCTTCCATCAGGCCGAGGCTATGCCCAATACCTGCAGCTTAATGTCCCGTCCCATCGTGCAATAATTATTCCACACGCCGAAGGTAAATCGGCATGTTTTGTTTGGTGTAAGAAAAAAATGGTGCCTGGCAAAAGCCAACATGCGCCATCAATCGCTAATATCGAATGCCGTGATTTTAAGCGCCAGACTATGCGTGCAAATCCTCTGAGAAAGAAGTCGACCCTGCCCTTCACGCTCCCCTAAACCTCCAGTCGTCAAAGTCTTCGTCGTCGTCAAGATCATCATCGCTCTCATCCTCTTCGTCCTCCGCAGCCTTGCTCGGCACCCCTGCGATAGCCGCTTCCTCGGTCTGTCCTCGTACCTGGCGTAGCGCTTCTCTCTGAGCACGGAGCCGCTGGACCCTCTGCTCTAGCTCCTCCATTTCGTCGAACTCTTCCTCCAGGTGCCGTACAGCATCCTCCTTCTCGGCCTCCATCTCCTCCTCGCGCCTGCTGCGCTGTCTGTTCTGCTCGTTCTCCATCTGTGCTGCGAGCTCTTCGGCAGTCACGGGCTTCGCCTCGATCGTTGCGGCAGACTTGAGCGCCGCCAGCGCCGGCGGTTCCCGAGGTGGTGAGGCGGCGACTTCACGCTCGAAAGCCGCCCATTCTTCTTCGTCGACATCAGGCTCGGGTACTTGGGCAGCTATTGTGTCGATCGGAGCAGGCTCTGACGGGGTGGGTTGCGCAGTGGTAGTGAGAGAGTCGTGCGAGGCGGGACGAGAGGTGAGCTCGATGGACCTAGACTCGGCGGCGGGCTTTGCGCCGGGGTCGAAGAAGCCTTCCGGCAATCCATCTCCACCCGGACCCCTGGGCCGTTTTGCGGCAGGGTCCCAGTCCTCCTCGTCCTCATCGGACGCTTTCCGCTTGAGATTTTTGCTGGCGGGCGGGGCGGCAGTTTGGGCGGGCTTACGGGCAGGAGGCGGATTGCGAGCGGCGCGTTCGGCGCGCAGCATTGCGCGGACGTCTGCCATGGTGGTGAGACGCGCGAAAGGGCTGTTAAGGAGTCGAGGTGTGGAGCGACGGGTGTGGGCGGGCTGGACAGGGAGCTGGCAGCAGCATCTGAGCGGCGGCAAGGGCCGGGCGGTGAGGTCAGTCCGGCGGGCAGCTTCTGTTGCGGCGCAACCTGCCCGCAGGGCCTCCTAGCGTCCTTTGCGGCGCCTGCACGTGACCTTGCCGGCCAGCATTTCCGCCTTCTCCACCTTGAGTCCGCAGCTTCAAACCCGCGCGCGTCAACATTCTGCACATCCCACCCTCACCCTCACCACCACACGCACCCGCAACGCCCGCGGGCCCCTGCAATCGCCGTCGCATGCTGCTGCCAGCCCTCGCTCTACTAATTGCTATCGACAGCTGCACCCTGAACCAGGTCGCGCACGCGACTCCGCCGCTGGCAGGGCTTGGCGAGGCGCGCTCAGATCGCATCGCGCGAGCGCTCCACGCATCGCTCGGGACTGAGTCCACCGACACCACCGGCAGGCTGGGAAGGAAGGAATTCGGACGTCGTAGCTGCGACGCGTAGCTGTCTTGTTATTTTGTGCCTCAAAACGCAGGCCGTGTCTCGCGCCAGCAGCATCTTCGCATCATCAGTCCATAGTAGCAACCTGTGAAGCCCGGCGCGTCGCGCTCTTGAACCCAATCCGACACGCCGCCGAACGCACTTCTTGTCCGTGACGCGTGAAGTTACAATTCCGCCATGGCTGGTAAGCACGCCACCACATGCGCGAGCGAGCCTGCCCGCCGCCCAGAGCCACCTCGCATTCACCCCACACCCCACCAAAGCACCGACACAGCTGACCCGCCCTCAGAGGAGATTCGCAGATCCGGCCGAGCCACCAAAGGCCAGCATACCAAAGACCGCGACCTTCCCGAGACACCCGTCCCGTCCAAACGCAAGAGCACCACCAAGAAGAGCGCGAAGAAAGAGACCGAGCCCGAGCCCGAGGACAATGGTGACGCCGACGCCATCATCCGCTGCATATGCGGCTCCGACGATGACGATGAGGGCGGCAGGATGATGATCTGCTGCGACAACTGTGATGCGTGGCAGCACAACGACTGCATGGGCCTGACCGAGGATCCCAAGAAGCAGCCCGACAGTTACCTGTGCGAACAGTGCAACCCGGATGGCCATCAGGAGACATTGCAGGCGCTCAAGGATGGGATCAAGGTGTGGGAGGTCAGGTTGGAGGAGAAGAAGAACAAGTCTAAGAAGGGAAAGAAGAGCAGCAGGAAATCACGCCAGAGCGAAATCCGCGCGGCTGCCGGAGGCGACACTGCCAGCCCGAAGCAGCAGTCGAGTCCTGCGCCGGCGCCGTCGCAGAAGGCCGACACGGAAGAGCCTGGTCCCAATGGCAGCGCTGAGGTGCGTTTGCCCAACTTGCCGTCCGGCCGACTACACTGAATTCTAACCGTTCAATCTAGGTCAAGAGCCCTACGGAGGCTACGCCCTCGGTCAAGAGGCGGTCTGAACCTAGCGAAGACCCTGTTCCCAAGCGTCGCAAGAGTACGCAGCAGAAGAAATCCGTGGAGCCCGCTCCGGTCACGCCTGTGCAGCCCGCAACCGTAGAGGAACTTCCCGATGACCGCAAGCGGGTGGCAAGCAAATTGCGTGGCGATCTCGTCAAGCTTATCAAGGACGTTTCCAAAGAAGACTTCAAGATGCCTGATGGCGAGACACCCGACTCCTTGGGCACGCGCCTTGCTCTGGATGTGGAAGCTGCAATGCTGAAGCACAACCCTGCGGGCCCTAACGCATATGCGCAACAGTTCCGAAACATCGTCGCCAACATTCCTCGCAACCACACTCTTCTGGTCCAGCTGCTTCATGGTTCCGTTCTGCCCGAGCAACTTGCTACCATGTCTGCTGAAGACATGGCGAGCGATGAGCTGAAGCGTCAAGACACCATCTTAAAGGAGCAATCCGACAAGCAAACCATCCTGACGAACGAGGGAGGCCCGACTCGCATTCGAAAGACACACAAAGGCGAAGAGTTTGTTGAGGATAGCAACGAGCAGCCGACAGCCGACGAGCCCACATACGCACCTCCAATTCGCCGGGAGAGCCAAGCCGAAAGCAATCAGCGTTCTCCCACGTCGAGGGGAGGTAGCCCCATGCAGGGTGTGGAGCTTCCCGAAGGGGTCGGTGAAGGCCAGCGTCCTCTTCACGTCGATACGGGACCACGCAGACAATCGTCGACGAACTTCGATGTCAACTCGGTTTGGGCGAAAGTCCAGAGTCCGAACGAAAGCACCGTACGCAAGCTTTCGCAACAACACCGTCGCCGCCAGAGCTCGATCCAACAGCCTCAGCCTTCAGTAAATCAGGAGGATCCAGACGTGGATCGTCTCTTGAAAGATGACGACGATGAAGGCCAGGCCTTCGCGCCGTCGGACGAGACCATCAAGTGGAGGGGCGAAATCTTCATGCCCAACCAGGGCGCATTCAAGGTTGTTGGACGCTTTGCCGGAGGGGGCGACGTCGGCCAGTTCATGCCTTATGATCAGCTCATTCCTCGCCCTACAGAAGTCAACGGCCGTATTGATATGGCCAAGACGGAAGATTATATCCAAGGCATGCGTGCCAGCCTCCTTCACGATGTTGCAATCCTTTCGCTTACGCCGGAAGACCAAGAGAGCAAAACGACGTATGACAATGTCTTCAACTACTTCTTCCCGAAGAGCAGGTGGGGCGTTATCGGTGGCACAAGGCATGATAGAGTTCGCGATGTCTACCTCATCCCCATCCCTGCCGGTGCCGGGACGCTTCCTGCATGCATTGAGATGCTCAACAATGTCACCATCGAGGTCCCTCGTCCGGATAATATGCTCTTGCTTATGATGGTTGTGAAGACCAGCGAGCCGAGCTCCGCCCAAGGAACACCCCTACAAGTGGATGCGTCCTCTGGTTTCAATGCAAACAATGGCCTTCACATGGCTGCTGGTCAGATGACTGCTAGTCAGCTCACTCCAACGGCCACCCCTACCGCTCCAGCTCCTACGAACGCCTTCACGCCACAGATGCATGGCGCATACCAGCAGTCGCCGCAGCAACCTCAAGGCCCGTCTCCCGTAAACCATTTGCCCGGTTATGGCGGTCCTCCCTCGCAGTACCAGCATCCTGCAGGCTATCCCCAGCATGCCTCACCGCCGCAGCCCCAGCAGATGCAGCCCTTTCCGCCTCTGATGGGCCAGCAGAGTCCGCTTCAAGTTCCGGCACATTTGCAAGAGATAGCCACGCGCATCCTTGGCCCGTTCATCGAAGCTCCTGTTGTGCGGACGATGCTCCAATACTCGGGTGAAGCGATGAAGGAAGACTCGCTGATCGGATTGAAGCAGGTTCTCGAAGCGGTGCCAGCCGCAAGGGACGACTTCCAGGTTTTGATGCAGGAACTTAATAGGCCCAAGGGCCAGAACTGATGAGAGATGCCATCGGCTGAAAACGTGAGGAGTTTGGAGTATGGTACCTCTACTATGGTCAAGAGATGTCCTAGGCCTTTGCACGACTCGAACACCATTTCCGAAGGCTTGCGGCACGACGAAAGATGACGAGGACAATGTTGGCTACTCCCTCAGGATACTCTTCAACTCTCCCCGTCTTCCTGAGCATGCTTTTTGCACAGAGCGCCATTGCCTGCAACTGTCGTCTTCATCATCAAGGTCCAGAAATCCATACAGTGTGCACCAGTCGCTCGCAGAGGAAGAACTGGATAAACAACGGCGCGTCTCCTACCGAGACCACAGGATAACAGTATACATCATGTCGGCGTATAAAAAAAATGGGGATCAAAAGAACAAGGGGTCTTTCTTTTTTCGTGCACCTTCTGATACCACAGGAAAAAGCAGAGGTGCCTTTAGCGGAGGTCCCATGTTCTCTTAATCGGGGATTCAGGGGAACGTCAAAGTTTTATTCTCCTTGATTCGATCTCTAATTCCTTTTTTTTCCCCCTCAAGCCCCGTAGTTGCTTGCTCCTTGCCGTTCTTGGGTCGAACTTTTTTTTTCCTTTTCAAATAAATGAGGAGACCAACCATGGTTGGTTGCGCGGGACGGAGATGGAAATCTTTTTCACCATGATCGGAACGAAGAAGGAAAAGCAATGGGGGTGTACGAGAGCCTGGGGGGAAAGGGAAAAGAAGGGTGGTGGCTGTATGAATAGTTCAACCTACTCGAGGCTTCTTCTTCACATTGAGCTGAGCGGCGACTGGCGGACGTCTCTTTCTGTTTTACTCTCTATCTTTCTCTTTTCCCTCGTTCTTCCCACAGAGTTGCTGTAGGTTGTGAAACCAGAGACAACACAAAAAGAATTTTTCTTGCAAACTGATGTGAGTGTAGTAGGTGTGTTTGCCGATGATCGTGTCGTGTCTGTCTGATATGGGGTGGGTGCGATGGACGGATCGACCTCGATCCGTCTCGGTTATTATGATGGCGATGATGATGGCGGAAGAATTCAAGTCGTGGAACGGAAATGGTCTATCAACGGAAGCTTGTTTACTGCCTGTCTATGTCCTTGAGTCCCCTGAATAAAAAAAAAAAAACCGGCCCTCGCCACCGCTTTCTCCTATTGCACCCAACTGGTAACTCAACGCCTGCGCGGAACGCCATGAGTATATGACCGAAACGCTTCAAAAGCCCGTGAAAACAAAAATGACAAGAGACATATAAGTCATGTGGCCTGGTCTGGTCTGGTCCGGTCTGCGTCCCGACATTGCAACCGACACAGCACTCCCAAACTTCCTCCTTCTTCCCCTTCTCTCTCTCCCTCTCCTTACTCACCCGCCCACCTCCCTACCTAATCGCCAACACGCTCCTCCCCCCATCACTCGTCAACCTCGGCCTAGTCCTAAACCTCAAACACTCCGTCCCCAACTTCGCGATCCTCTTCGGCGCACCCGCCCCCCGCCCCCCTCCCCCCTCCACCAAAAACACCCTCACCATCGCACTCGGCGCAAACACCAACCCCTCCCCCACGCCCAACGTCACAATCTCCTCAAACAACGCGCGCACCTCCTCCTCGCTGCGGCCGGCGACGGCCGACAAGCCCGCGAGGTGCTGGCGCAGCACGGCGAGCCAGGCGGGGCTGGCAAAGCGGTGGACGAGGGTGAGGGAGCAGAGGTCGAGGAGCTTGGGCGAGACGGTGGGTTCTTGGGTCGCGACGATGATGCGCGTGCCGGCGTGGCGCTGGACGCGGATGGCGGTGAGGAGCGAGTCGGTGAAGCGGTCCGAGGCGGTGGAGGTGGCGGAGAGGTATTTGTGGGCTTCGTCGAGGGCGATGACGCGGCCGAGGGAGGGGGAAGGGGGGGATTGGGGGGAGGGGGAAGGTGGTGCGTCTTCGAGGAAGAGGGCGAGGCAGATGTCGAAGAGGGTGCAGGCGCTGGAGGCGTCGATGAAGGGGTCGGTGAGGTCGACGATGGTGAGGGAGCCCGGGGGTGGGGAGAACATGTCGGCGGTGTTGTTGTTGTCGTCGGTGCCGTCGACGTCGAGGAAGGATTCGAGGAGTTGGAGGCGGAGGGTCATGGGGCCCTTTTGGTCGCCGGTGAGGCGCTCTTGCTCGAGGAGGCGGATGAAGCGCTTGTAGTCGAATTGGAAGGATTGCTGGGCCGAGGTGGCCATTTCGCGGAGGATCTTGTTGATGACTTCCATGTACAGCGGCACGCGGCCGTTGCTCTCGTTGAAGGCCATGAGCGACAGCATGCGCTCCACGTTCAGATGCTTTGGCTTCAGTCTCAGCTGCCGGACGTTCAAGCACTTTTGCGGATCGGGGATGTTGGCGTAGGCCTGGCGCAGACGCCAGTAGTTGCTGGGGCTGACGAGCACGTTGACCTCGACGCCGGCGCTGCACAGATGGGCGGCTTCACACACGCCGCCGGCGGCCAAGGCGTCGGCGTGGAAGACGATGCCCTGCAGGGGCTCGGGCAGGCGGCCCAGGGCCTTGTTCGGCAGCAGGCAGCCCTCGAGCATGACGGCCAGGGTGTGCGACTTGCCGGAGCCTTGCGAGCCGCACAGGAAGGCGGACCACGGGGCGTTTGTGTTCAAGAAGATGGGCTCGACGCCGTCCGGGTTGTGGGCGGAAGCGCGGGTGGTGGCGGTGGTGCGCTCTTGGCCGAGCAGGGCGAATTGGTCGAAATGGGCGCTGGCGGGGGTGCGGCCGCGCTTGCGCTCGTCGGCCAGGGCGAGCTTGACGGACCAGGAGAAGAGCGGTGCTGTGAGAAGCTCCTCGATGTGCAGGCCGCAGACGGAGGTGTCGTCGTCGGCTTGCTGCTGTGCCTGCTTCTTCTTGGGCCTGAGGACGTCGAGGTAGCGCGTCAGCTCTCGCACGACGCGGTCGACGCCGCGAGGATGGCTGCTTCCATTCGGAGACGAAGCTTCATTGGTGACGGAGCCTCTGTCTGAAGCTGCGAGCGAGTTCCGGAAGGGTAGATCGCTGCTCCCAAAGTCGGCCATGTTGGACGAGTTGGCGGAGAAGTTGAACACGCTGCTAGTGGAGCCGGGGGGTTTGGGGGAATTAGAGCTCCGCCGGAAGGATGGCATGATGGCTGTCCGAGGAGAGGTGATTGAGTTTGCTTCAACGATGTTTGCGGGGTGTAGTCGCGTCGGCAAGGCTGGGAAGACGCGTCGGGGTGATCGGAATGGGGACGTGTAAGAAATTTCCGCGCGGCCGTCTTCCTTGCAATTGACCTTTGCAGACGGCCTTGGCCAATGCAAAGAGTGAATGACAGAAAAGGAAACTAGAGCACAGACTCCGGGGTATCACACAGGCGGGGAAAGGCAGAGTACCATAGTGGCGGGGGCCAGAGCGGTGGTTTCGGTGCCGGGTGAAATGGAAAGTTTGTCTAACGCGATAAGCGAGGCAGGAGCTAGTTCTACTAGTTACGGGACGGATCCCTGCTCCGTCCTTTGTCCTGCGGAGACGCTGCGGACAGCTGCCTCCCGAAGGCGGTCTGGAAAAAGCGACAGTCATAGATTGGGTTGCTCAAGTCATTTGCGCGTTTGTAGCCATGAGATTATTATTCTTATCTCTTGGTGCCTCGTCGAGTGCCGATCGCATCGGGCCACGCGCGATGCCCAATGGCTCCACTTCCAAGTCTACGGTCCGATGACCCTTCACCTTTGTTTTTACTTCATCAAAAGTTGGCGAAGCACTGTCTCTCCATCCACGGCCATGAACATCGAGCTACCTGAAAAAGAACGAAAGGGCAAACAGTTGTCGGGTACAGAAACGACGACTTCCAAAAGCCATCAAAGCATCGCCCCATGATTACCTCTGCCCACGCCGCTATCATGGGCGCCATAATACCCCGTGTCATCATACGCAAACTGCTCATCCGGCACCGCATACCCCGTATGCTTGGCCGTCTTCCGAACGCGCTTATCCTGCTGGTCTTCGAAAGGCCTCTGCTCGGCGTACGGCTCCTCGACGTTGGTGGACCACGGCGACTGTTGCGGAGCTGATGCGCCGCGCTTCACATCCAGCGTCAGCATCTGGTTGTACTTGCCGCGACGCGTGGACCGCTTGAAGACGTAGATGTCCAAGAGGAGGGCTGCGAGCGTCGATACACTAACGACACGGTCAGCAGGTGTGGCCAATGCAGATCAGAGTCGAGGCGCCATTACAGTCCAAGCAACGAGAAAGAGAACAAGGCCTTGTAGATGCGGCATATCATGATGCCGTCGTCGTCGTGCCAATTGGCCTTGTTGCAGACGTGGCCCATCGTCCCGGACGACCACCACGACAGCAGCGCGAATCCAAGGGTCCAGATGACCAAAAGACCAGAGTTCAGCAGCAGATTCAGCCGAGGATTCAGGCCGCAGCAGCAGTGCTGCACCAGGGTCAGGCACAGAAAGAGAAGGGTGAGGACAGAGACGGTCAAGAGCTGCACGAGGTCAGGCGATGCTGCACGCGCTATGTTCCAGGACGTACCAAGAGGAAGGTCCACGGGATGGAGTAGCCGTCGCGGTGAAGCTGGTCGACGAAGAAGGCCAGGACGCACGTCACCACCGCGGCGGCGAGAAGCTGCGCGCTGCGCAGCGAGTGGAACGTGATGCGCGGATAGTGCGTGGGCTGCACTCTGCTGGTGCGCGCCATGTTGGCTGAACGAGGGGACGACGCGACGGTTACGCGGTGCAAAGTGACGCCTAACCAGAGGCTGTACACATCAGAGCGCTGCGTGAGGAGAGCGAAAGAGGGCGGCCAGGCGAACACCAAGAAGACAGCGGCAGCAGCAGTCTAATTGTTGCTTCTGGCCATGCCGCCCGTCAGCCGGACTATCGTTTCGCTGGCCTCGTCGGCCAATGGCGATGGCGGCAGGTTCTGGCCCCATGCGTGGTGAAACGCCTCCGCAGCCGGAAAAGCAAGGGGCGTCCGGTCGCTTGGGTATAACCTACCTAGGCCCTGCCCATTTGAAGATTCGATGGAGACTCGTTCCTGCCGCGCTTATTCTGGTGTCTTCTGCTGCTGACTGATGAGGCTATTGCGCCATCCAACCCGACAAAGGCTGGAACCGCCAATGGGGGGCCTCGCTAGGCGGTGTGCGGCAGGCCACGGCTGACGGTCCCGCTCCACCACCACGTCTGCTTGATCATCATCAAGCAGAACCAGAGACATGGCGTGTCCGCCCACCCCAGTTACGGCATCCGTCCAAGTACACGTAAACGACCCTATGCCACCATGAGTCAGTGAATCGTATATCACCCCGACTCTCGCCCGTTCCTTTGTACCCACTTCGAGCCCCCTCCCTCGACCATCTTCCACTGCACGGCACCCCTCCCCGCACCCCACAAAATCTTCTTCAACATCTCCGTCCTCGACCCACCATGGGAACCATCTCGCTCGCCATGCCCTGGTCCCCCGGCGAGAGCGCCGTGCAGGCCCTCATGCACCTGCCGCCGGACATGGACAACCCCACCGCCTCCTTCATGACGCCGCAAGCCGCCACCATGCTCGCGCGCGCCCCCACCATCGCCGTCGGCGCCCTCGACGCCCAAGCCCGCCCCTGGGCCACCGTCTGGGGCGGCGAGGCCGGCTTCGCCCAGCCGCTCGGGAACGGCGTCTTCGGCGTGCGCACCCCGGTCGATCGGCGCTTCGATCCGGTGGCCCTGGCCGTCGTGGACGGGAAGAGCGAGGGGGAGCTGGTCAAGGAGAAGGGCGTCGGGAGGATGGTGGCCGGGTTGCCGATCGATCTGGTGACGCGGAAGAGGGTGAAGGTGTATGGGAGGATGGTGGCGGCGAGTTTGGGGAGGAGGGGTGGCGGTGGCGGTGGAGAAGACGGGAAAGAGGAGGAGGGGAGCGAAGTGAAAGAGGTTGGTTATGAGGGCGACGACGACGATGGTGCGGGTGAGATGCAGTTGGTGGTGCGGGTGGAGCAGAGCCTCGGTGAGTCGGTGCATATTTCTTCCTCCCTCTCTCCTCCCCACCACCACAACAGCACGTGCTGGCATCGTGCGTTCCCCGTTGCGGCGACAGACAGCGCCCACTCTTTATAAGCCCTCCGGGGCTCGACTCCTATCGCCGCCGGTAGCTCATTGGTAGAGAATGACGTTACGAAAGGATGGATACATGTGCATCCTGAGTCACTTTATTGGAACAGGATGACGGCGATTAGTTATCCGTCATGGTTCCGGGTTCAATTCCTGGCCGGTGGCATTTCTTTTTTCTTTTTTAGTTGGCCATTTGATCACTGCCGCCGCTGCATGCCCTTTTTTGTGCCCTCAGACTGACCTCAGCAGGGAACTGCCCCAAATATCTCAACTCCAAGACCATCACTCCCGCAACCCTTCACCCAGAACTCCTCTCCGACTCGCCCAACCTCACCCCCGAAGCCCGCGCCCTCATCGCCAAATGCGATCTCTTCTTCATCTCCAGTACCAACGGCACCCTCGACATGGACGTCAACCACCGCGGCGGCCCCACCGGCTTCGTCCGCATCCTCCCCTCTTCCTCGCCCGACTCCCCCACCACCCTCGTCTACCCAGAGTACTCGGGCAACCGCTTCTACCAGACCCTCGGCAACCTGCACACCACCCCGCGCGCCGGCCTCTGCTTCCCCGACTTCGCCACCGGCGACGTCCTCTACGTCACGGGCACGACGCACATCCACGCCGGCAAAGACGCCGCCGCACTGCTCCCGCGCTCCAACCTCGCCGTCGCCATAACCATCACCGCCGCGCGACTAGTCCGACGCGGCCTGCCCTTCCGCGGGACGCCCGCCGCCGGCGTCGGCAACGCCGCCGCAGAGCCCGGCAACAACACCTCGCTCCTGGGCAAGTCGCCCTACAACCCGCCAGTACGACTACTCGCGGCCGAAGGAAACCTCCTGGCGCAAAGCGGGCAAGGGCCACAAGCGGAGCAAGAACTCACGGCGACGCTGGCGTCGACGCAAGCCATCACGCCCAACGTCGCGCGCTTCACCTTCACCCTCAGCGCGCCGACGCCCGTCGCGCCCGGCCAGTGGGTCGCGCTCGACGCGAGCGGCGAGCTCGACACGGGCTACAGCCACATGCGCGACGACGACCCCACGAGCCTGAACGACGACTTCGTCCGCACCTTCACCGTCACGTGGGCGTCCGGCTGGGACGACGACGCCGCAAACGACGGCGTCGCGCCCATCAAGCCCTCCACCGCCTTCACCATCACCATCCGCCGCCACGGCCCCGTCACCGGCCTCCTCTTCACTTCTCTCTCCGCCACCCACAACCACACCCCCCTCGCCCCGCTCCCCATCCGCGGCTTCGGCGGCGGCGAGTTCAGAGTCGAACCACCGGCGGCGAATCACAACAACGACGACAACCTCACCCCCTTCGTCGCCGGCGGCGTCGGCATCACCCCGCTCCTCGCCGAGCTCGCTGCCTCTTCCACCGCCCTCGACCCCACCCGCGTCGCCCTCTTCTGGACCCTGCGCCGCGCCGACGCCGCGCTCGCGCGCGACGTGCTGGTGCGGCAGCACCCTGGCTTGGCGCGGGGGGCGAGGGTGTTTTTTACTGGTGGTGGTGGTGGGGACGGTGGGGACGGGGACGATGATGTGGACGCCGTGGTGGCGGAGCTGAGGGACGAACGCGCGGGGCTGGTGGCGGTGGTGGAGGGGCGCCGGCTGGAGGAGGGGGATCTGCGGGCGGTGGAGGCGGAGCGGTGGTATCTGTGTGCGGGGACGGCGCTGCATAAGGCGGTGGTGGGGTGGGTGGCGGTGGGGAGGGGGAAGGAGGTTGTGGCGGAGAGCTTTAATTTTTGAGCTGAGCCGGGGGGGGGGGGGGGAGAGGGAGAGGGGGGGGGAGGAGAGGGAGAGGGAGGGGGTGAGGTGGGTTGGGTTGGGTTGCTGGCTGAGCTTGTTGAAGGGGGGTTGTGACTGCTGTGAGTGAAGTGTCCGATCTTGTATCTTTGGGCTTGACGTTGATCTTGACTCATGTTGTAGAGAGGCCCGAGCCTCTCGAAGGGAAGTACGAGTTGACGATGGTGTACGACATTATGAAGCGCGGAAAGGGCTGGGTGATTCGACCCTTGACCTCCTGGATGCACTTGAGCGTTGATCTGATACGATATGGACCTATCTGTAGCGGAAACTCAAAAGGGCAAGGGGAATCGCAGAAGTGTTCTTATTATAAGTGGGTTACTGTTTTACTTTCATGTTGAGTATTTCCTGCTCATAGAGCTTCACGGTACCAAAACTTCTGATTTACATTGATTGTTGTCCAGCCACCAGATGAATTGGAACCGAATGCGCAGACTACCCAGAAAATATGTCAGAAAAAAGTCTTCGCACCGCGTTACATCCAACAGAGGCTATCAAGCTGTAACTATTCAGGGCCACTGGTACTAGTTTCGGCCAGTGTGTCGGCCAAGAGAGCAGGGCGGTCTGCTATACCCGCAGTGGTCTACACGATATCCGTCAGCATGTAGCCAAAAGCCACGTTACTTGGGAGCGATCGTACACCTCCGTCGACCGGCATGACTAAGCCAGTTATCCACTTTGCCTCCTTGCTCGCGAGAAACAAAACGGCTGCGCATATCACGACACGTCAGTGGCGTTGACTTCCCCTTCCCAAGACTCGACTCACCGTATCCCACATCCCAAGCCGTGCCCTCCTTCTTCATCAAGTTCTGATTGATCCGCGCCTGCCGCATCTCGTCCGACATGCCCCTCCCGCGCACCATGGGCGTGTAAACCATGCCGGGCGCGACGCAGTTGACACGGATGTTCTCCTGCCCGTGGTGCGCGGCCATGGCGCGCGTCATCTGCACGACGGCGCCCTTGGTCGTCGGGTAGAGCAGGCTGGGGTTGCCGCCGAGCACTGCAATATATCAATCACACAGCAGTCAAGACCACAACGCTCTATATCTCCTTTCCGTGGTGGCAATATGGCACTTGTACTCACACCCGCTGACAGACGACATGTTGACGACGGCGCCGCGCCCCGCCTTGCGCATCTCGGGTATCGCGTGCCGGCTCATCATCACCATGCTCGTGACGTTGATGCGGAAGTCGCGGTCCCACGCGTCCAGGTCGATGGATGTGGCATCGCCCACGGCGCCGCCGACGCCCACTACTCGCCATCCACCCCCGTCAGCAAACGGACGGATTTCCTCCTCGCTCGTCTTTCACCCAAGGAACGGCGCGGCTTGCAGAACGCAGTATTCCCACTCACCGACGTTGACGAGGATGTGCAGCGCGCCCCACAGCTCGACCGTCCGCGCTACGGCGCTCGCGCACGACGCCTCGTCGGTGACGTCGGTGCGGATGACTTCGGCGGTGCCGCCCTCGGCGTCGATCATGCGCTTCGTTTCTTGCGCCCAGGACGCGTTGACGTCCAGCAGGGCCACTTTGGCGCCGTGGCGGGCGAGGAGGATGGCGGAGGCGCGGCCGTTGCCGATTTCGCCTGGGTGCCTCGTGTGCGTCGATGAGGTTTGTTTGGGATGTTTGTGGGAGGGAGGGAGAGGCGGGCTTCGACGTACCGTCCATGCGCGAACCGGCGCCTGTCACGATGGCTACGTCGCCCGTGAAGTCGAACGCTCTTGGTGGTGTCATTGTTGTGATCGAGCTTTTTTTTCGCCGTAGGGTTTATTTAGGCTTCGAGGCGGTGGTCGTGAGAGGTGGTTCTACCAGCCGTCGGTCCGGGACTTTCTTGACGCTTGGGTTGTAGGTATTTATGGGCCGTTTGGCTTGATTGTTGCAAGGATGCATGGCTTCTTCATGACGTCGCCTTGCGTCGAGGGCTATGGCGTCTTGCCGAATCCCCCCACTGCTCCGCATCTCCCCGCATTGCCGCACCCGGATGAGCTTGACAATGCAGAAATTGAGGGGGTTCTTCCTTTTCGATGCCTTGGTACGACATCCAATGTTTCAGTGAGTATAGGTACGTACCAGCATGTACATATTCTTCGATCTTCCAAAGTTGTTGATTTTCAGGGAATACCACAAAGACGGTTTTGATAGACATTGGTAAATAGCGCAGTGTCATCCGCCATCTCCACCGCCTTCTAACCATTCATTCCTGCAGGAGAAAAAAATAAAAGCCCGGAAAATCAGTGCTCTGACATTTGCAAACGTCACATATTCTTATACCCTCACAATACGTATCGAAAGTTCTTATTCTCGAACTCCGTTCGGTCCAGCATACCTGCCTCGTCGCTTTCCACCTTGTTCGCCAGGCCATAGGTCCTGTCACGGCGGCGATTCTCCAAGAACATATACACTACACACCAACGTGTCGGCTGATCAGCAAGAAGAGCAAGTTTGCAAAGGACATCAAGGGGAGGGGTGTTCAAACGTACCAAGCAGCAGAACATGGCAGCCCGCTTTGATGCAATATCCGACCAACAAGCCGATACTCGCTCCTTCGTAGTACGGTGCCTGCGACTCCTTGACGACGAACGGGCCAGCAAAATTGCCCCAGCAGTATGCCGTGCTGCAGACCGAGGTCAGATGGGGGAAGGGGCGACAGAAACAGCAACATCCTTGGACGAGAAACCAGGACTCACAAGACAAGAGCACTGGCCAGGGATCGGTGCGTGTATCCGGCCATGTTGGACGATATGGTCGTCAGGGAAACGGTGAAGCCGACGGACTGCGAGTTGACGAGCCAGAAGCACACGAGCCTGCCCCAAGTGTTCGACCGCGGGAGGTAAGCCAGGAGCGCTGCGGAGACGGTGCAGAGGACGTTGGCCGCCGTGGCTGTCAGCAACCGTGCTGTTTTTGGGCGGTCAGCCGCCTGGAAGTCGCCAGCCAACGATGAGTTGTGGGTGGAGCTTACAGTTTCGGACGTTGAGGGTTATGGCGCCGCCGATGAATAGAGCAACGATTTGGGTGGCGTCGCCGACGGACTTGAGCTCGGTCGTTTTGGTCGTTGCGAAGCCCATGTCGCGAATGATTATTGTCGAGAACGAGTTTACCACGCCGTTTGGAATGGCCCTGGGTGAGTTGTTGTCAGCATGTGCCCGTGATGGGCCGCGGACCAGAAAGGCCGGACACTTACGCAGAGAATACAGATATGAAGAGCAAAATCGCTTTGGGGTCCCGAAACGCTACCCAGACCTGCTTCTTATCGAAAGCCTTGTTTTTGATTCCCGTTTCGTTAGTTGAAACGCGCTTGACAGCAACCAGGCGCTGGCGCTGCTTGAGGAACCAAGCGTTTGATGGAGAATCGGGAAGCATGAACCAAAGGATAACCGCCCAAAGACAGGTGATGCTGCCAAGCTAGTGTTTCAGGTGAGAAAATACAGCCCACGTTTGTATTGGAGACTAAATGCACGTACAATGTAGAATATCAATTTCCATCTCTCGGGCGTCATGTTCTCAGGTAGCTTCGAGATACCCATGGAGATGTAAGAGCCGACCTGGAAAATAAGCTTCAGTAAATTTATGCATCTTCTGTAATGACTAGTGAGGAACGGGACATACTATACCGCCCCATCCCAGAGCAGAACTGAAGCAAAAGTTAACGAAGACTCCTTTTTTGACTGAATTACATAAATACTTACTACCATATGCATTGGCGCAGCGGAATCTCCCTCCGTGTATACCAAAAGCCGGTCATGAGAGTCAGACCACTTGTTCAATTGATAGTAAGCAGCCCGATTCACAGTTCATGGCTCCATAAATGGCACTTACGGTGTGACAGCAGCCTCAAAAACACCCATGATAACTACACATTTTATCAACCGTTGAATCCTGGCAGGAGCAAGTAGTAATTGCGATTTGACATACATCTTACAGCCACTACACAGGTCAGCTTTTGCCGTCCATGAAGCAAGTAAATTGTGAGACTCACTAGCGCTCGAATACGATCGACACTGTGTAAGAATGATGACTGTGACCCCCCAGCATAGGACACTGACAGCCATGACTCTCTGGGCTGGCAATCGACCGATGAGCCAGCCGCATGGATACTGTCCGAAGAAGTAACCAGCGTACACAACTGGTTGCACGTCACGTCTTGGTCAAATCGCGCTGTGTATCATGCAAGCGGAAGAATACATACTGCCAGACAGGTAGTTGAACTGTTGTCCATGGAGACCTAAAGCCTTTTGATACCCGAAGAGGTTGGCATAGTTAAGGGCCGTCTTGTCCATGAATTGAAGGGCTTGGGTGATCAAGAAGGCGGGAAGGATGATGAGATCAATCTTCCATCGGACGGTTTGGGCCTGAGACATGTGTCAATCAAGACCTTCTCATTGTTTTCTCGTTCTGAAGCAAATTATGTGGGTACTGATATACCTCTCGCTCGGAAACCTCAATATCAAGGGCCTCGAGGTACTCCTTGTAGCCAACTGCATTTTCCTAGTGCGTAAATATTGTTAATGATCTTCTCCGCACTTGAGCTAACATGCCGGAGATGCAGGAGAGCGTACCACTTGGGTTTCATCCCTTTTGAAGCACTGCGAATTCTCCGGGATGGATGATTGACGTTCCTTGTCTATTTCTTCCCGTCGGTCGACTGCGCCCTTGGACTCCGGCACTATGTGCGCCATCCCGATGACGCGCGTCGGGAACTTTCTGACACGGAAAGGTTCCAGTCACCTTGACTTGCTATGGAAGTAGAGGCAACTCAAGTAGGGTGAGAGCAAACTTGTTAAAGTGAACAAGGATCGTATCAGGGAACGGGATGTAAGTAAAGGCTCTCAAGTGGGGGGCAATGGGCAGCCTGCATGCTTACCACACGTCACCAGGCCGAAATGGTTGGCTCACCCCGCGCTGTCGATCTGGAGCCCCGCTGTGGCCGCAGACCACTGGCTGTCACTCGTGGAAATGCCGAGGGGCAACCCCGCAGGGACAGCCCAGCCAAGCGAAGCGGATTGAATTCAACGAAGATAAGTTTGTATGACATCAAAAGCCGATTCGCTGAGCGCTTCATGCTGGAGAGTCGAGAAGCTGTGTGTGAATCTTGCCCCTCCTTCTTTGTCTTCACCTCACTGTACGTGTCCTCTAGACAGGTTATCGCTCTCGCTGCCTCGCCCTGCGCATCGATGGCCAGCGACGGATATCTCGCGAAGCCAAGCGGCGAATGCTGCCTCCAAGGCACGCTGCACAGTGGCGAAGCATGTGGTGTCTTCGAAACAATTGCTGACGTCGAGACGTACGTCTCCAAGCCACGGCAGGGCAAAGCGAACGGCCACATCCTGTTATACTTCCCAGATGTGTGGGGCATGTTCCCAAACGGACTTCTCATCATGGACGGTTTCGCAGAAGCCGGATATCTCACCTTGGGACTTGACTATTTCCGCGGCGTACGGCACCATGACTGCTTTCGAGAAGCCTGCTAAATGTACACGTCAGGATCCTGTCTGGAAGCACCGCAAGAATCGGCACGATCGATCAGACCCCGCCTTCGACTATGAGGCCTGGAAGCGCAAGCACACAGCCTTCGCCGACGCCGCCGTGCCAAGGTGGGTGAATGCTGTGAAGGCGCAGTACGGCAGCGCCGGCACCAAATACGCGTGCGTGGGCTATTGCTTTGGGGCGCCGTATGTGTGTGATGAGCTCGCACGCGATACAGTCATGGCGGGTGCATTTGCACACCCCGCCTTCCTGACCGAGAAACACTTCTTCCAGATCAAGAGTAAATAACCATCAGTGTCTCTTCCTCAATGTAGATCCCAATGCTGACGAGACTGATGTAGAGCCTCTCTTTCTGTCGTGTTCGGAAATTGATCACACCTTTGACCAAGCATCAAGACGGCGAGCGTTGGACATTTTGCAAGAGGGAGAGAAAACCTGGCATCTGCAGCTGTTTTCAGGAGTTGAACACGGGTTTGCTCTGCGGGGTGACCCAGATGATCCTTACCAACGTATGTTGATTCTTATGTACCATCACCCAGCGGGGCTGACATGATCTGGCAGGCTGGGTAAAAGAACAGAGCCTGAGCGGTATCGTAGGCTGGTTTGATATGTGGCTTTCGCAATGATGTCTTTCTGATTCTACAGCTGATGTTCCTCGTCATTGTAGACAGCGTGTGAAGAAGGTCTAATCAGCCGTAAAAATGGAGTATTACACGAGTATTGAAAGCTGCTGCAGAGCTTCGCATCAACACAGGAAATCTAAACAGTCTTTTTTACAGTCTTCCTTCCTCAAGACCTCCTCACATATGCCTCTCGTCAAACCCACTCAGCATATACCTCTCGCAAATGGTACGTAATACTGCGTTAAGAGGGCAGTACCGCCTGTTTTCTCTCTATTTAGTGCATCACCGGGACTCTCCGTCCATAGCACTTAGCCGAAATCACAGAGATTGTATAAAGTATTGGCGCTCTTATCCTAGTACACGTGTGCACTGGGCCTAGGGCCATGACCAGGAAACAGCGTCGAAGTAGGTGAGCTAGTCCTTTAGGCTTTGATCGATGGTCGAAGGTCAAATGGCGAACTGGCCTCTCACGAGTCGGGGCAATGTCGCGGACTGCTTCTGTTGTCTGTATGTAACGAAGTTGGTAGAGTATGCATGAGCAGCCACAGGCACTTGGTATCGGTTCTGTCGTATTTGAGTCCAGATGCTCATTTTGATTGCCATGTAGTGGCATTGGTGGAACACGGAAGCGTAAATGTGTGTCGTGCAATTTGTTGCAACAGCTCAGACATAGTCTCCATTTATTCTAAGCAGTGTGAAACTACTCTTATTCTCATTCCAAGAGATACTCGGGAGACCGAAGATCCACCCATCCCAAATTCGGTTCAGACTGCTTCCAGCCCAGCCGATCCTTGACCACCTGCGGGTAAGTCTTGACATCTTCAATGGGGTATGATAGAAACGATATTTCCTGATCCAGTCAGCAATTCTGGCGTCATCGGCTCCCGAAGAGTTGGACAAACCTCCTGTCTGTACACGCCCGAGCAGCAGAACATGATGTGCATGGTCCTGCTCCCATCTTTTTGGCTGTACTGGCCGCCACCATGATATAAACTGCCAAGCATGATGAAAGCCTCGCCTACATTTAGGCAAGCATCCACAACGCCCTTGGTGCCGTCGGGACCAAAATCAGGTTGCTCGTCTCCCCAGAGATGACTTCCAGGAACAACTCTCGTGGCACCATTCTCACGGTACGTGTCACAACCTGGGACAAAGAGACCAAGTAGCATGTCGCGGTTCGGATGGTAGGCGCCAGCGGGGGCGTGACGGGCATGGTGGTTCTTGTCGTCACGGTGCAGACGTTGGGCCGGGGTACCCGGCTGGATGTCCATGGTGATGGCGATGGAGAGGAGTGGCTTGGACAAATTGACCGAAGGCTCATTTCCATACCAGCATCGTGTCTCCAGAGTGAGAAAATGGACCACCAAGTCCTATTCAAGATAGACAGTTGGCGGCTGGAGAATGAAGCCAAGGTCGAGGGGGGATTGAACTACCTGGTACAAAGGGTCGGCGAAGTACCTCTGCCGTACTGTGGCACTTCTGCCGATCAGGCGGGTGCATGTTTTGGTCTTTCCTTCCAGAGCTTGATAGGGGGTTGGCCAAGTTTGATGAGAGGTGTCGTGACGGCGGCACACTCACCTCCAACCTTGTTTCCTTTGTCCTCTGCATCGAGATAGGGCTGTACCTCTCGCTTGGCTTGGGCCAGGGTGGCCGCGTCAGTGAAGTCTTGCACGATCACACAGCCATCCTTCTCGAGAGCTGCAATGAAGTCGGCCCTCGGAGCCGAGTACGGGATGCGGTGGACAGAGGGGGCGGGAGGGTGCATGGTGATAGGCTGAGCAGCGGGCCCAAACAGGGAAGGGCAAAACGCGAAAAAGGCCGCAAATGGGGTTTCGGAGTGCTACGACATGGATTATATTGTGGATGGCTGGGCGGGGTGGCAGAGACAGGACCGATCGCACCGGCAGCCCCGCCCTATCACGCAGCGCACGCGGGCTGATTGTTACATAAAACCGGCGGGCGCGCAGCTCGCATGCATGGGCCTGGCGGGCAACAGCCGACGCATGCACCGTGATAGAAGTCACCGCTACCTTCGCGGCGGTCGAGGTCCACGTCCTTCGCGGCGATTAAGGTTCCCCAGATCGGCCGGACCGAAGACAGACAAAGGGGCCGCTCGGCGATCGCTCAGGCCGGGTGGCGGGCGGAGGGTGGAGCAGTGACTGCGCAGCGTCGACGACAGACTTTTGCGCAGGCTCCTTGGCTGTTTCGGAATCGTCGGTGTCTCGCCATGACTTGAGGATGATTGGGGGCGGGGGGCTGTGAGACGGGCCGTCAAAGGCTTGGTGGTTGCTGGGGCTGTGCCAGAATGCGCACCCGGGCTCCACCTGTGCGCAGCGAGGCAGACCGCAGGACTGCGACCCGCGCCTTCCCCTCACTCATCGGTGCCGTGGGTCGATGATGCGTCTGTCTGACGAGAGCGCGCGAAGGCGTCGAAGATATAGGGCCCCGCAGCGGTAGCGGACGCGTGGCTTGGCGGGGGTTCTATTCCTGCGTTGGTCGAGTCGGCGGTTGGTTGCGGCCGCGGATCCCAATCACAAGCGAGGCGGCCCGCGTCATCACTAAGCCCGCCCGAGGCCGCTCCTTGCTCCCTCACAGCCTCACACGACGCGCGCCCGAATCGACATAATGCACTGGCGCCCCGGCCGCCCTCCACCAAACAATCGCTTCCGCGTCCTCTCGTCCCAGCTTCCCTTTCCAACCACTGCGTTTTCCTAGAGCTCGTCCTGGACGCCGTGACATGACGCAATGCTCGACGAAAACCTCCCCAGTACGTCCGCTCTGGCGCGACGCGCTATGGCCCCCCAGCAGACTGCATGCTAACCAATCCACAGCCTTCTTTCTCAAGCCCTCGCCCGCTGTCAAGCACGACGAGGCCTACTACTTTGCCCAGCATGGCTCCGAGCCCGAGCCCAACTACATATTAAAACACCCCGACCCCACACTGCCCGCCGGCAAAAACGTCTATGCCGCAGGCCTTTTCGATGCCTTCCACCCGGAAATACTGTACGGCGAGGTCTACATCAAGCCCGAGTGGACATATCCCACCCTTTCAGCCGAGGAGATCAGGAAGAATGGCGGTGTCGCCCCGCCTCCCCAGCCCGTGCTTCCGACCGAGTTCGCCATCAACTTGTATGACCCGGACCAACAGGTCATCGTAAAGCAGAAGAGCGGATCATGGGGCGGCACCGCGAGCTACGAGTTTAGCATGCCACAGAACACCTTTCGCTTGCCCAGCTCTTCCACATTAGACCGTGCCCTGAGCGACCCCACCGCCGACATCTCAACCCCTAAGATCAATTTCGTGTGGAGGAGAGAAGGCAAGCTGTCCAAGGATCTTTCCTGCTTCATGACTGGCAAGTCGACGGATCCAGCAAAGAAGAAGAGAAAGACGAGGGAGCCGGATATTGCCGTCGCTTTGTTCCGCGCCCTTCATGAAGTCACTGTCTACGAATCCAATCTCTACCGGGTGGAAATGGAGGATCCGAAGGGTCTTGAGATTGTGCTTCTTCTTGCAGCATCCACCATCAAGGCTCTTTATTTCGGCCAGATCAATGAGACTTTCAACGTTGGCGATGCTGCCACTAGGAGGACCACGGGCGGCATTCTCGGAAGAAAAAAGTCATTGCCTCTTGACAATGCCCTCATGGCCACTGGAGCTCTGCCAGCTCGCCCTGCTGCCCAGAGCGCTCAGAGCGCCCCTCCACCCGGACCTGCTGCTGCGAATCTGAGGCCACCTCAGCCCTCCCAGGCGGATATCAGGCGTCAGTCCCTCCCGCCTTTACGGACAGGATCGTACCAGCAACAAGAAGGACCCCAGCCAAACCGGGACCCCCGAGCCCAGTGGGAAGTCGACGCCGAGAAATCAAGACTCAAACTCGCCCAAGTAGCAGAAGCCCGCGAGCAGCGCCGCGCACAAGAGGCGGCACAGCGCGAACGGGAGCGCCAGAGCGAGGCCGAGCAACGGCGCCTCCGCAAGATGAGCGAGGCCGAGGAGAAGCAACGGCGCAAGAAGGCGGCCGAAGTCGACAAGGAGACGGAGCGCCTGCGCCGCAAGTACGGCACGCAGGAGAACCTGCTGCCCGCCCAGCAGCGGCACTCGATCCACGGAATGCTCGGCCCGTCCCAGAGGCAGTCCGGGCCCTCCAGGCCGACCCCCGCTCCGCAGCGCGGGCCGCCGCCGCCGCAGCCTCAGCCGCAGCGGTTATCGAACGGCTTGTTCGTCGCGCAGCAGGCCCGTCCGACGCCCCCGCCGATGATGGCGCCGCGTCCGCAGCAGCGTCCGCCGCAGCCGAGACCGCAGCAGCCGCCTGGCACTTGGCACAGGCCGGCTGTCAGCCAGAGCGCGTACTTTGGCGGAGGAGGCCAGATTAAGCCCGAGGATGGCAAGAAGTTGAAGCAGCCGAAGAAGAGCTTTTTCGGATTGCGGAGCTCGAGTGATGAGGGGAAGAAAGCGAAATTGGCGAAGAAGCAGAGCAGCATGTGGTAGTGCAGACGGACGCTTTTGGCTACGTAACGTATTGAGGCTGTTATGGAAAAGCTTTATGTTTCTAGGTCGACGGGAACGGAAAGGAAAGGAAATCACATTAGGCGGCGTTGGTAGGTTGGGATTCTCATACCCGGGTAGGCTTTCAGGGTTCAAGGAAGGAGTTTATGCCAGCATCACAGTAGCGCAACAACAAATCCAAAGGAAAATAAACTATGAATAACACATCATTTAAATCATTGCACGAGTTTCGTCTCCAAACTCTCCATCGTACTCACTCTGCGCCCGTCGGCTGTTTTTCGAACACTTTCGTACTGATACTGTACCTAGCTCGATATCAGTACGTCACTGGCAAGGAGGAGTTTGGTTTCTGGAACAGTGAATCGATAAAAAGCCCCGCTTGGCTGGCAGAAAGAGCATTAAATAGCCCAGCATGGGGCGATTGCGGGGGGTTTGGTCATCACCTGAGGAGCTGGCAGGGTGTTGTGTAGATGTTGACTTTCGGATGCACATCTGGTTTACATTAACCCTTACACGTACGTACAATGCACCTGCTGACCAGCCTTTCCCTCGGAACGTGTAATAGAGTCTTTCATAAACGACAACACGCCTCTAGATCTATGGCCATTTTGTTACATTACAGTCAACCCGGATCCACATTAGCGACCAGTGACACCTCATCCTTCCACACCTCCGGTGAACAACGAACGAACCATCCCCTCATCACGCCAACTCCATCCCCAGACCATCCTTCCCCTCCTTCTCCCCCGATGCGGCGCCCAGCACCTCGCCCGGATGCACCACCGCATACAACACCACCACGCCGAGCATCAACACAGCATCAAACACATACGCATACCACTCACGCGTCAACAGCGCGCCGTCCTGCCCGCTCAAGTACTCCGCAACCCGAAACACGCACCGCACAAACACCAACCCACTCGCCCCCATCAACACCCAAAAGTGCTTCCGCCACGCCTGCTGTTCAACCGCACTCCCACTCCCCCCCACCGCCGCGACCGCGGCCGCGTCCCTCTCCACCCCCCTCTTCCACCATGACCCCACCACCAGAAAAAACGCGAAAAAACCCACCTGCACCACCAGCCCGATCTTGATGACGTTGTTCCCCAACCGCACCTTGGCCGGGTCCGGGTCGCTGCCGAGCGCGCCCGCGGCGGTGATGCCGCCCCCCATGCACTGCAGCAGGAAGGACGCGACGTCGCCGACGACGAAGAGCTTGGTGAGGAAGCGCGGGGGGATGAGGGCGTGCGAGATGGAGTTGGAGTTCGGGCCCGCGACGAATGCCATCAGCCGCCCGAGGAGCATGTAGAGCGAGGCGGCGAAGAGGGAGGGCGCGAGGAGGATGAGGAGCATTTGCGTGACGAAGGCGGGCAGGCTGGTGAGGTGGTGGGTGGAGGCGAGGCGGGAGGCGTAGCCGATTAGTTCGACTAGGGGGGGGGGAGAGGGGGGTTAGTTTTTTGGGTTGGGGTTGGGGTTGGGGGGGTGGATCAGCGTACAGAAGCCGCCGATGATGAGGGCGAGCATGAACCAGGTGCGCGTGCGGAAGCAGAGGTAGCAGTGGTATAGGGTTGGGATGGCGAAGAGCACGGCGAAGACGCCGGCGGCGGCCGCGGATGGTTGGTATTTGTAGTAGCCGTAGCTGGTACTCATGGTGGATGGGGGGATAGAAAGAGAGTCCTCGAGGTATGGGATAGCACCGTTTAAAACAAATTGTAAAGCGAATGTGATAATTCTCGCAACGAATAGCTCAGGAAGGAACGAAAGCAAGAGAAGGCGAAGAAGATGATGAGAGATCCAAGAGAAAGCTTGACGGTTTTCTTAAATCCCAACTATTTTTACACCTGCACCTCCACTACTGCGAGGAGATCTCCGTGTCGAAACGACGGAGGCACATTTGTACGACGACTTCTACGTATGCTGCGAGCGTGGATTGGTTGCCATGAACGATTCACACTTACCCGATTGGGAAACCGTTGCGAAACGTCACGCTGCGCCTCCACGAAGGAGCTCGACGTGGCTGTATAGGAGATTAGGGGAGGAATCCTTTCGGGCTCGGGTTTTGCTGTCCGAAAATCATACGACAGAAATCCTTAACCAGAACGATTGGAAGCTGTTGAGTGCGACGCTCAAGAAGGCCGCAGAGGAGGCTCCCGTCCGAGGATCTTCGCAAGCACGTGAGCGGAGATCGGCGCAGGCATGGCCCGGGCCTCGGAACCACGCGACAACGCAAGGACGCTCCAAACGGCGCGTCATCCACCCTCTCCACACAACACGCTATCCTCCCGTCCCGCTTTGACCCATCGACCTACCCGCGTCCCATCTCGAACGTCGACTTTCCGTGGTCATCGCGCCCGCTACCGGCTCGGAAAACATTCAACCAAATCCCCAACAACTCCCACCACCGCGCCGCGAAGCTCTATTAAACCTCTCCGCCTCCATCTCCTTATCGCAACGCTAGACGGGCCCACCAACCGTGCCAGACGCGAAAGGGCAATCAAACGAGGGAGAATAGAACATGTCGTCGCAACGCAAGCGTGAGTCCGCATCGTAAAGTGCACACATCTCGCCACCCACCCATCTCCCTTCCCCCCCTCTTCATCCCCCGTCCCTTCTCCCAACACAAACGCCCCGCCCCGCCCCTCCCCACAACCGACATCAACGCAACCACCCGCTAAAACCTTCTCCTCCTTTTCCCCCCCTCACAGGCACCGCCTCCACCGCCTTCATACCCGACACCGACATCGACCCCAGCATCCCCGAATCCGCCACCCTCCGCGCCTCCTCCGTCGCCACAGCCAGCAAGAAACTCCGCGAGACGGCCGTCGTCGAAGCAGCAGCAGCAGCAGGCGCCAACGGCAACGCCCACAATGCCCACAACAACAACACCAGCGCCGCCCGCGCCCACGCCCGCGCCCCGCCCGTCTCCGCCCCCTCCGCCTCGGCCTCGGCCCTGACCGCCGCCCTCCTAAACCTCGCTCCTCCTCCTCCTCTCCCGCCGCTGCAGCTGTCGGCGGCGGGGCCGGCGGCGGGGGCGGCGAAGCATGGCCACCCCAACCACCACCTCGCGCTCGAGCCGCCGTTCGAGTCGCCGGTCAAGGCGAGGCATGATGACGTCGATGATGACGATGATGATGACGATGGTGTGGGGGGGATGTTTGGGATGGGGATGGGACCGGGGATGGGGCCGGGGCTGGGCCCGGGACCTGTGGTGATTGAGAAGCGGCCGCAGGAGCAGCAGCAGCAGCAGCGGGAGCAGGAGCAGGAGCGGGAGCAAGGACAGGAGCAGGAGCGGGAACAGGAACGGCGGCCGCAGCAACGCATCAAGGGGGATATGCGGCTGCAGAGCTTCATGAAGATGGAGCACGCGGACCTGGCGCGGCTGACGTATCTGATTTACAAGGGCCTGGTGGTGGGGTTTTCGGACGAGGAGAGGGCGGTGATGACGGAGCGGTTGCAGAGGGTCGAGGAGAGGGTGCTGGCTGGGGAGAAGGCGGGGAGGGTGTTGAGGGAGGTGATCAGGGAGGGGTTTGTGGATGAGGACTTTGAGGGTGAGGACGGGGATGGTGGGGATGGTGGGGATGAGGATGAGGATGAGGATGAGGATGAGGATGAGGATGAGGATGAGGACGAGGATGAGGGGTTTGAGGAGGAGGGGGGAGAGGATGATGGAGAGGACTTGGATGCACGCTGGACGTACAAGCGGATTGAGAACTGGGTAAGTAGACTGCGCTCCATTTTCTTTGTTCCTGAAGGCTTTACAGTCTCATGCAACAAATGCCGTGATCTCGAATGGTGGACTTGGTTTTTGCTTGGTAAATCTGATCAAGATTGTCTAGATACGAACGACGCCACCGCCTCGGCCTACTGCCACGGAGAAAGCGAGGAGACGGTATCGATCTCGGAGACGTGCGCAGAGAGATCGGGAGCGAGCGGAGAGGGCTTGACGAAGTTGACTTGGGACATTTCAGGACACGAATCAGGAAGAATCAGGAAGAATCGAGTAGTAAGTGGATGGGTATTCTTAGCGCTGAGTTGTCTTTAAATTTGCCATTGAATGGTCGGCGAGGCCAACTAAGGTACGCAAGGAGTGCATGCGACCAAACCCAACAAAATTAAATCTGTTTCAACCTCTTCACTCTTACATCACAACACAAGACATTGGGAGAGGAGAGGACAATAAGGTGAGAGATCCGCAGAATCTGTTCCAAAGTCCAAAAGAAACTTGGTGAATATAAAATCCGTGGAAATCCTTCAAGTTGAGCTCTTCCTCTCACGCGCGCAACAGTTGACTCCTCAAATACCTGAACACTTGATATACACATCTATACGGATGCTTCCGATGCAGCCATGACTCCAATACCGCCTCCTTCAGATCAGCCACGTTACCGTATACGCAAGCTCAACCACCAGCCCAATGACCACCATCCACAACAACAACAACAACAACAACAACAACCCTCGGCGGCTACACCCGAGTGTCCACCTCCGTCGCTCCCATACCTGATGAACTCGGATGCCGCCGCCGCCAACGGCGGTCCATTCTCTCGACGAGCCTACGATAGATACTGGTCCTCAACCCCGGCCGGCTGGGATCCCAACACCCTCGGCTCCTACTACCCCTTCCCTCCGATGCGGTCCCAGACCTCGTTCTCGAACTACCTACCGTCCGTCCCACCACCGCCCCACCACTTCCCTTGCAACGACAGCATCCAAACCCTCGAGGAGCAGCAGCAGCTGCAGTGGTCGCAGCATCTGGAGCTGCTGCGCCTGAGCGCTCCGTCTGCTGCCGAACAAAGCTACGCTGAGTGGCAACGCAAAGTCGACTCCCTCAAAGCCCTCGAGCGCAACACCGCCTACCGCAACGCCGCCTACCGCAACGCCGCCTACGACTACGCCGCCTACGACTACGCCGCCTACTGCGACTCCGTTTCCGGCTCCGGCTCCGGCTCCGGCTCCGGCTCTGGCCCTGGCTCTGGCCCTGGCTCCGGCTCTGGCCCTGGCCCTGGCCCTGGCCCTGGCCCTGGCCCTAGCTCTGGCTCTGGCCCTGGCCCTAGCTCTGGCTCTGGCCCTGACTCTGGCCCTGACTCTGGCCCTGACTCTGACTCTGGCTCTGACTCCGACTCTGGCTCTGGCTCTGGCTCTGGCTCTGGCTCTGGCTCTGGCTCTGGCTCTGACTCTGGCTCTGATTCTGGCTCTGATTCTGGCTCTGATTCTGGCTCTGATTCTGGCTCTGGCTCCGGCTCTGACTCTGGCTCTGACTCTGGCTCTGACTCCGGCTCTGACACCGGCATCGACCCCGACACCATCGTGGTGCCGCCCCCGCCGCCCAGCAACGACGCAGCGGAGGCGGCGACGGCGACGGCGACGGCGGAGGCGGACCGCAAGCCCCAGCCCGAGACGAACGACGCCGACGCCGACGCCGACGACGACGCGTCCTCCGAGTACAGCTTCGCGGGCCACCCGCCGGCGCTGACGCCGGACTCGACGCCGCCGATGACGCCAACAGTAACGACATCGACGAGACCGCCGACGACGAAGGAGGAGAGGGACCAGTTCACGATGCACTACGCGGCACCGGCGCCGTGGAGCGGCAAGCTGAGGGGCAAGTTCGGGGCGTATGCGCAGGAGGACCTGGAGCGGGCGTCGCACCGGGTGCTGGCGTGGTATGCGGGGAAGCTGCAGGGCGAGATTGCCGCCATGAAGGGGAACGCGGCTGCGGTGATGGCGGGGCTGCGGGCGATGCGGTTGGGCCTGGATGCCGTGAAGGCGGATCTGGAGGTCGCGAGGGCGGATTTGAAGGTGGAGCAGGGTCTGGGGGAGTGAGTGGGTGGGTGGGTGAGTGGAGGAAGTGGGGATGGGACGACATTGTTTAGGACTGAGGTAGTGATTTTTTTTAATAGAGAAAAAGTAATTGGTTGGATGGGGGTTCGCGCCTCCCGCTTTTTTAACCACCTTTCGACACCGTATCTTTCCAACTATTCTCCATTCGTGATCGCTCTCAACGTTGCTATACCATTATCCCTTGGACTATATTGTGGAGCCACATTTTTTATCTCCCATACCGGGCGAATCGTTTTCTGACTCAAAGCAAAAATCACATTATACCCACCCGACGCCCTTATCCCACGTTCCTCTAATATTAACTTTTTCCGGATCCTTCTAATTCGAAGCACGAGGAGATATAGATCCAATCAAATATCCCTAGTTTAATTCTAAACACTACTTCTATAAGTCTAGGTAAGCGCTGTTACTAGTATCCACCGCCATGCGATAAAGAACCGCGGTAGGAACTGTAACTTCAAACCCCTAAACGTAAAGTGGTAACCAACATCCTAGAACCACCCACCAGACGAGGTAATGACTCCGCCTTACCCATCGCCACGCCAACACGCTAAGAGGAAGCCAACAACCCTCCCCCCCAGACCCTGTATCTTCCCCACCCCCACCCCGACCCCCTCACCCTCCCCCCTCCCCCCCTCATCCTCCCCTGATTCCCCAAATTCCCCCCCTCCCCCTC
>NW_017971489.1:38977-60517 GCF_001883845.1 Diplodia corticola
ATTGGATCTCCCCCCACCCCACCACCCCCTCACCACCCCCTCCAACTCCCCCCCCTCCAACCACCCCACCAGCGCATCCACATCCGCCCTCACGCTCGCCGCCCCCAAACTCACCCTCACCACGCCCGTCGGCCGCTGCCGCGACAGTACCCGCGACACCGCTCCCGTCACCGCCACCGCTCCCGCCTCGGCGCTGCTGGTGCCACTGCACCTCAGCCCTTCCTCCTCGTACAGCCGCTGCAGCTCCGCGGCGGTGAAGCCGAGGTGCTTGGCGGCGCCGCCGGGGTTGCACAGGCTGCCGCTGCGGAGGAAGATGCGGGAGGCGTTGGCGGCGTGTTCGATTAGGGAGGGGGGGACGATGGTTCTGGTTGTTGTAGTGGAGGAAGACGTGGACGTTGTGGTTCCTCCTGGCGGTGGTGGGGGAGCGAGGACGTTGAAGGCGATCATGGGCCCTTGGCGGCGGGGGTCGGCGTAGGCGGTACTGCTGGCGGATGGGTCATCTGGGTCCTCCGGGTCCGGGTCCGGGTGGTCGTTGTAGATGACGAGGAGGGGGGCGGCGGGGGTGCAGCCGGGGTGGCGGAGGGCGGCGAGGCGGGCGTGGAGGTGGGCGGTCAGGGCGGAGGTGTGGGCGCTGATGTGGGGCATGCTGGTGTAGAGGCGGACGTGGGCGGAGAGGGCGGCGGCGAGGGTGAGGATGCTGTGGAAGGGGAGGGTGCCGTCTTCGAGGTGGATGTGGGGGGAGGAGGTCGACTGTTTTTTGGCGTGGAAGGGGCGGGCGGCGCTGGGGTTGGGGCCCGACGGGCAGGTGACCATGTCGACGGTGCCGCCGCCGAAGTAGCGGCGGGAGGAGAGGATGGGGGCGAGGGAGGGGTTGGCGGTGCGGATGATGAGGGCGCCGAGGTCGGGGTAGCCGAATATCTTGTAGAAGCTGAGGCAGGTGAAGTCGGGGGCGAGGGTGGGGTCGCTGAGGTCCAGGGGGGCGGTGGTGGCGAGGGCGGCGGCATCGAGGAGGGTGTAGACGTCGGCGGTGTGGGGGGAGGCGCGGATTTGAGCGGGCCAGGAGAGAGGGAGGCGGCGGCCGGTCATGTTGGATTGGCCTGGGTAGGCGAAGAGGCGGAGATGCTTGCGCGTGTGCTTCTTTGGTGCGTTGACTTCGCCGTGGATCCAGGCTTCGACTTCTTCGTCCGAGTCGAAGCAGTGCTGGCCGCCGTCTGCGGCTTGGCGGATGCCGACGAGGGAGTTGTGAGCGTCGCGGTGGTAACCGTACCAGAACTTTCGGCGCTGCGATCTCGGGAGACGCCCGGTGGCGTCGCAGTGGTCTTTGAAGCAGTCCATGACGAGCCTCATGGCGGCGGTTGCATTGGCAACGAAGACCAGGTCAAAGTACTTGGGGTCGGCATTGAAGAACTTTAGAGTGCGTTCTCGTATCTCATCGACACGACGGCCAGCTAACGCGGAGGGGGCACAGGCCGAATGTGGATTGCCGTAGAGGTGGGCTGAGAGGTCTGCGGCTGCATCTTCAAGAAGGGACTTGGCGGGTACCTAAGCTTCATTAGCATATTTTAGAGCGACTATGTCTCCATTCGAGCTGTTCTGACTGCAGATCCGCCATAGTCAAGGTAGGTCACCCCTGTAAATGTTAGTGATTGATGGCTGAGTTCAAGTATTTTGACGTGACGTTACCCTTCAAGGAAGGGAATTCGGTGTCCCTGAGCTTCTGTATATTGTTGTTGTATGTTTCTAATATACTGGTTTTGCGGATGTCCATTATGAAGCAGACGAAGGACTTGTCAAAGACAAAAAGTTAGAAAAGAGTAGGGAGCAGTTCTGGAAGAGGGTGGAAATGCGTGGACTTAGGGTTCAAGCTAGCCACGCCATGGTTGATTGACAGTCTGATTTCAAGTAACCGCGAAAGGTTAAGGTTCTTTCACTCAAAGGATTCGAGGATTTGGGGGCGAAGAAAGTTATCAAGAGTGGGATCAATAGCTCGGCATTTTGTTCTCGGAAGATGTCGAGCCTGGGCACACCATGAGCAGATGCATAGTGTTCGCATAAGCCGGCACCGGGCTGGAAATAGAATAGCGCAGCCGTGGTGCACAAAGCGTTGGCACAACTGGAGGGGGAGGAGGGTGCGTCATGGCCAATAGCGTCAGGCATTAAGCAAAGGTAGGGCAGGTAGTCCAAGATACAGGCCTTCGTATTCGTCGAAGGCACGGGATCTCACATCAAGCCATGGTGGGCGATGCGGGGACTGATCGTGTTGAAGTGCATGAACAAGAGCATGTGGGTCCCCCTCAGCTGCGGCTGAAACGGCCCTCTTTGTCTATGGACTCGGCAGGTGGATGACGGCATCCGTTGGAGGCGGCGGTCTGGTTGCTCAGACGGAGAGTTGGGCAGCGCGGGAGACTCTTTTGCTCCCCGACTGGCTGCAGATTTGGCGGCGAGACCAGACGTCGGAGATGTTGCACTGGTTGGATGGGACGACCAGAATAGCCGTGGAGGATCACTCGCTCCATGCACCCTGATTACTGTTCTACAAAGGCAAGGATGTCGATCAAGCTCTGGATGGGGATCGGCGGGAATCTGCAGCACTGCCCAACGTATTGGTCACACGTGTGGAAGGTCGGCTTTCCGGGAATAGAAGGGCAGAGTACGAAGGCGTTGGAGGCGTTGGAGGCGTTGGAGGCTGGGCAGATGGCGGTATCGCTTGAATACGTCTGAAGTCGATACGGGATGGGGATGAGGTCGGCGACCAGGCGCGCACGAGGCTTCTGGAAGACGGCGACCGGACAGAGTTTTGCCAACAGTGCAGCGCTAGCGGTGGCGGACGATGGAGGCGTGGAGGCGTGGAGGCGTGTTTGGGGGCGGCATCGCGCCCGTGGACGCTTCCTGGTTTCGTCGGCGACCACTAGCTGCTCCTTCCCCAAACCAACGACATCCTGCGTGCCTGCCCCGCAACACGCTTGCCCGTGCACCGCGACACTCGGTGTGAAATGTGAAATGTGAAATGTGAAATGTGAAATGTGAAATCTCGCCAACCCACGTGCCGCGTCTCGTCGCCTCGTGCCGGCCGTCCTGACGCCTGTCAGAGCCGTGCAGCTGCATGTCTGTCCTGCACCTCATCATCCATGTTCAGCCGCTCAACATGGAAATCCTGGCCACTGACAACCGAGTGAGATGGACGAACATTCCCGTCACGCCCGCAGCCACAATGACCGTCAATGGCCGCGTCACAGCGTTTTTCTCAGAAAGCCAGCCGATGCGCTGGCCAATGGCAGATTTGTATAGTATCGGCGTACATTATCGGTAGTGCGACGGTGCATCGCCATCCACAGCTCAATTTAGCTCGCAACCCCCAGACATTTGGCCCCCAGCCAAACACCATCCACTCAACTTCCGCCCCGCCCCATCTGCTAGTTGACTAGTCCTTCTGCTGCATCTCTGCCACAATCCCTCAAATTGCTGGCACACCGACCACATTGTTCGACCCCCTTCTCTTCCTCCACCGCTCTTCAGACCTTCCCTTGAACGCTATCATGTCCGACCCATCCTGCAACAACACTCCGAAGGAATCCGCGTCGCCAACAATTGAGGCTACTGACCTCGAGAAGGGCAGAGACTCCACCTATGCTGGACTGGCAAACAACACCGTTGCAACCTACAGCTGGAACAATGTCACCGTCACCGTCAAAGACCGCCAAACAAAATCTTCCAAGCAAATCCTGTCATCTGCCTCCGGAATTGTCAAGGCTGGCGAGCTTCTTGCACTCATGGGCCCAAGGTACTACCTCACCACCTAGTTTGGAACGTCATCCCTCGAACTGACACGTCCCAGTGGCTCCGGCAAGACGACACTGCTGAATGTATTGGCCCACCGCGACGCAACCTCGGGTGCCAGCGTTGATAAGTCCCTATACGTCAACGGCCGGAACGTGCCACTGCAGAGGTTCCGCAAACTGTCGTCTTTCGTTGAGCAGGAAGATGCTCTTTTGGGAGCCTTGACCGTCGAGGAGACGTTGAACTTCGCTGCCAAGCTCTCTCTGCCTAGGTATGCTCTCCATGTGGGACTGGTACGCGGTTCTTCACTGACACTTGCGTAGCTCTGTGTCCAAGTCCGAACGCCTTGCCCGAATCCAAGCTTTGATGCGCTCCTTCGGCCTGCGGAATCAAGCAAAAACATTGATCGGCACCCCCATCCGCAAGGGCATCAGTGGCGGCCAGAAAAGGCGTGTGAGCGTAGCATCTCAGCTGATTACGAGCCCAAAAATCTTGTTCTTGGACGAACCTACGAGCGGACTGGACAGTGCAGCAAGCCACGAGGTCATTTCATTCGTCCGCAATATTGCAAAGGAGAACAACGTGGGTACGCTTCTCGTCAGTGATGCAAATATAGACTGACGCCCCACAACAGTTGATAGTCATCACATCCATCCACCAGCCATCGACGCAGACTTTCAATCTTTTTGACAAGGTTTTACTTCTCTCACAAGGCAAGACAGTCTACAATGGTCCAATTTCTACCATGAACAACTACTTGGCCGCATTGGGCTACCCAATTCCCATGTACACCAACCCTGCCGAATTCATCATCGACCTAGTCAACACGGACTTTGCCAGTGACAGTTGCAAAGCAGAAGCGCGACTGAGAGACCTCCAAGAAAAATGGACCAACTCAGAGGAAGCGAAACAGGTCAGCGTGGAAGTTGAAAGCCAACCCAGCGACACGATCAGATCGAGCGAAGCGGGGCTCTCCGAACAGACAGGCTCCGCGAACCAGCTACTCATCCCCTTGACCCTCACCCACCGCTCCCTCATCAAGAGCTACCGCGACGTCATCGCCTACGGCATCCGAATCGCCATGTACATGGGCCTCGCCATCCTCATGGGCACCGTCTGGCTCCGACTCGACCCCGACCAAAAAAACATCCAAGCCTTCATCAACGCCATCGTAAGCCTCGCCCCTCCCACCCTCCATCCCCACCCCCGCTCTCCTCCACCCTAACCCGCCCTCCCTCCCCTCCACAGTTCTTCGGCGGCGCCTTCATGTCCTTCATGGCCGTCGCATACATCCCCTCCTTCCTCGAAGACCGCGCGCTCTTCACCAAAGAGCGCGCCAACGGCCTCTACGGGCCCACCGCCTTCCAGCTCGCCAACTTCACCACGGGCGTCCCCTTCCTCTTCGCCATCACGCTCCTCTTCTCGCTCCCCTCCTACTGGCTCTCCAACTTCCGCCCCGCCGCCGCCGGCTTCTGGAACTGGGTCCTCTGGCTCTTCCTCGACCTGCTCGCCGCCGAGTCGCTCGTCGTGCTCGTCGCCGCCGTCGCGCCCGTCTTCGTCGTCGCACTCGCCGCGACTGCCTTTGCAAACGGCTTGTGGATGAGCGTCGGCGGGTTCATGGTTGCGCCGAGGGACCTGAATGTCTTTTGGCGGTATTGGGCGCACTATGTCGATTATCAGAGCTATGTGTTTCAGGGGATGATGGTGAATGAGTTTGCGGAGAGGACGTACGCGTGCGGCGAGGGGTGTCGGTGCATGTATGCGAGTGAGCTGGAGGAGCGGTGCGAGATTGCGGGGACGGCCGTGTTGAGGGCGTATGGGTATGCGACGGATAGGAAGGGGGAGTGGGTGGGGATCCTGGTGGCCATTGTGGTGGCGTATCGGTTGTTGGGGTGGTTGGCGCTGTGGTTGAGGAGGACTTGAGGGGGGTGATGGGATGGAGTGGGAGGAATGAATGTTGGTGTATATGTGCGCGCTTGTGGCTCAATTTTGCGGATGAGGACAAGTGGTTTTGATGAAGAAAGTCAATTTGTACTGGCAGAATGATACACAAGGTGCAACGGATGGCAAGTGGTACCTCACATCTGTCTTAGAAATACTGGACGGTTATTATGCGATCAGTTAAATCCCGTGTCCAGACATGGATGTGAGGCTTAAATACGGACCAATGTGTCTAGATTTTGAGTTGAACTATTCATGTGAGAGAGTACTCCTCCCTGGCTTGCTCAGTATGCCCTAACCTTGTAATATACTGTGAAATTTAGAGACGTCTTACCGCGAGTAGTAGTAGTAGGTGAAGTTTTGGGGAAGGCAGTGCTGCTTTTTTCTTTAGGTTGGAGCTAGTAGACCGCTTCTAAAAGATGCATAAGTCCCGTTACAAGATGATCAGCTCATTGAAAGTTTCCTAGAAGCGCTGCCATGTCCCTTGTATCTGCCAGGTTTCACCTGCTTGTTTCCAATGGTGCAATGTCAGCCAATGTGTAGTGCTATCCCGAAAGCTCAATATATGTCCTCTTGGCTCATACTCTCCGGTGGTTTGATCAATCCGGCATCAAAAATATCCTAAATGTGTTATCTGAAAGTGTGTGGTATCTCTTTTCCACGGTCAACTTCTGCTCTGGTGTCAGGTCTTCCAACAAGTGTCTACTCCTGGCCTTAAGACCTCCGGCATCCTTGATAAATGTCCAAGTTTGCTCGAGCAAGACGTCGGTATCGAAGTTTTCAGCGGGATGAACCACGTTTACGCTCCAGCGAGCTGTTTGCAGATATTCACTCCAAGGTCTTAAAAGGGGAACAAGAAAGTCTTCTTGCAAAGAATTTGGCGCGGCCAACAATTCAACATGATTGCAATTACTTGAAAGCTGGTTGTTAACAACCAATAAAACATGGAGATCCTGCTGAAAAGAAAAATCAATGAATCATGAACAGGTGTGGCTGATTCCTCGATTGCATCTTTGCTTCGTGTATGTGCATACTCATCGGCCATGGTGTTGATAACAGCGCAAATGCGAGACAATTTGCTTCTCAGTATAAAGATTTGCAGTTCAAGAATCTTCTCCGAGGATGACATGACCCATTGGAGCATGCCATCGAAATATATGACTTTCGCTTGCCATGGCCACTCGTCAAAGTTGGTCCAAGCCGCATTGAAATGGCGCGCCTCTAAGGCTTCCGCTCTGGCCATCAAACCTTCAATGTCTCCAGCACAACCTTGCCATCTTGACGCTGGTCGACCCGGTGCATTCTCTGGCTCAGGCCTCTTCATCGCTCGTGAGCGTTGTCTCAGCTATTCACTGCTCCGGCTCAGGCATGTGTTTGCAGCAGCCTCTAGGGCTTTGCTCCAACAGGCCAGTCTCAAATGCTTCATTCACCGCCCGCCTTCTTCTCAAGCATCTTCGTTTTGCCATACGCGCCACCCATCCGCTTCCGCATCTCCAAAGCACGCTTATACGGCGGCGCCGTCGGCGGCTGCACAGGGTCAAGCGTGACCCTATCCTTGGGCAGGTGATACGTCGCGTCCGCATCATACGCCGAGAGGTCGCCGCACGCCAGAAACGGGGGTATCCAGCGGATGCCCTCACCATCACCATACTCCTCGCCCTCCTCCTCCACACCCAAATCCAGCTCCACGACGCCATCCGGCCTCACCCTCCTCGTCTGCCCTTTCTCCCCCTTCCTCTCCGCCGCCGCCACCGCCCCGCGTCGCTCTCCCCCCTCAACCGCATCCACCGCATCCACCGCCGCCGCCGCCGCCGCCCCCGCGCCCAGCATCAACGGATCCTCCAACGACGCCTCGAACCCGACGGGGGGCCGGAAGCCCTCGCAGACGACGAAGGCCTCGATGCTGCTGGCGCGGCTGCTGCGCGGCTTGGCGACGCGCACGCGGGCGAAGACGGTCTTGAGCTGCGCAAACAGCAGGTCGACGTCCTTGCCGCGGAAGATCTTGGCGACGAACTTGCCGCCGGGTTTGAGCACGCACAGCGCCAGGTTCAGCGCCGCCCACAGCAGCTGCGACTGCACGTAGATGTCCAGGTCGTGCAGGCCGGTGACGTCGGGCGCGCCGTCGGAGATGACGAGGTCGACGGGGGAGGAGGAGGAGGAGGGGGAGGAGGAGGAGGAGGGGGAGGGGGTGCTGGTAGGGTCGTCGAGGGCGCGGAGGAGCAGCGGGACCGTCGAGGGGTGCGTGATGTCGGCGCGGAGGGTGGTGATGCCGTCGAGCGGCGCCATGGGCTGCAGGTCGATGGACACGATCTTGACGTCTTTCCTGGGCGAGGCCGGCTGCTGTTGCGGGTGTCTTGTCTCTTCCGCGCGCGGCACTTCGTGTGTGTCGGGGCCCTGCAGCTGCTTGTCCTCCCAGCCTGCGCGGCCGAAGCGCTCGCCCTTGATCAGGATTCGGGAGAGAACTTGGCTCCAGCTACCCGGCGCCGCGCAGAGGTCGACGACCCGTGTGACGTCCTCGAAGAGGTTGAACTCCTCGTCTAGTTGGAGCAGCTTGAAGGCGGAGCGAGCGCGCCATCCTTGCTCTTTAGCGAGCCGGTAGTAGGCGTCGCGTTTGTCCTTTGACGATTTGCCCATGTCTTGTAAAGATCTTGTTCCCTAATCAAGTTTCTCTGGAAATGGACGGTCGTCGCGAGGAAGCGGGGACGTGCGAGGTTCGTGATGTATGGTCGGCCGTGGTGGCGGGGTAGTGGTGGTAGCTTTTTTTTCGTGTTTGCGGAGTTGAACGCGGAGGTTTGCGGCGAAAGCAACGGGAGAAAAAAAAAAGTTCCCAGTGGTGCTGCCGACACTGCAACATCCGCAACACCGCACATCATCGCACCCGCACGACGCCAGGACCACGCGAAAATGATGGCGCCAGAAGATAAGAAACGGCAATTGCCTGCTAAAGTCGCCGCCATGAAGGCGCGCAAGCGCCAGCGAATCGACGATGCCAGCGCCGGCGATGCGACGAAGAAGCCGAAGACGACCAAGCCAGGCGAGAAGGTACGCGAGGAGAACCTGAAGTGGAAAGAGGTCGAGATGCCGGATCGTTTGGACGATTTCGAGGGCTTCTATGGATTGGAGGAGATTGATGATGTCGACGTCGTGCGTGAGGGTGACGTCGTGTCGTTTCACACGAGCGCGGATAAGAAAAAGGCAAAGAAGAACAAGGGCACAGAGAAGGAGGATAGCCCAGCCCCGGAACAGGGTGAAGAGGAGGACGCCTCGGAATGGGAGGGTTTCGGCGACGACGATGATGGCGAGGCGCAACCAGAGCCAGCAGAGGACGACGCGCCAGCACAACCAAACGGAACTACCAAGGGCGCCGAGAAGAAGGACAAAAAGGAAAAGAAAGACAAAAAGGAGAAGAAGGACAAGAAGGACAAGAAAGAAAAGAAGGGAAAAAATGAGAAGGATAAGAATGAGAAGAGCAAGCAAGAAAACAACAAGCAGGCCAATGGCGCAGGCCCGATTGGCACAATTCCGTTCGCTGGCTTGCTGGGGGAGGATATGGACGACGGAATTGACACCTCCGCATGGAATCGCCTCAACTTGTCTAACGAGACTATGGTTGCGATATCGAAGCTCAAGTTTGGCTCTCCTACGCGCATTCAGGCCGCAACAATACCCGAGATCCTAGCAGGTCACGACGTGGTAGGAAAGGCGTCGACGGGATCGGGAAAGACGCTCGCATTTGGCATACCTATCCTGGAAACCTTCTTGGAAATTCAGCAACTGAAAAAGGCTTCCAAGAAAGGCGAGAAAATCCCATTGGCCTTGATTCTTAGTCCGACTCGCGAACTGGCACACCAGATTTCTAAGCATCTCACGGATCTTTACTCTAGCGGAACCTTCGACAGTCCCTTGGTGGCAACCATCACGGGTGGTCTGTCGATACAAAAGCAGCAGCGTCAGATTGAGACGGCGGATATTGTTGTGGGGACCCCGGGTCGCCTCTGGGAGATCATCAGTCTCGGTCACGGTATTCTGAAGCGCTTCAAGAAGCTCAGGTTCCTTGTGGTGGATGAGGCAGATCGGCTCCTCAGCGAGGGCCACTTCAAGGAGGTGGAAGAGATCATGAACGTTCTTGAGCGCAAGGATAAAGACGAGGATGAGGATGAAGCAGAGACAGAGGAAGGCGAGAAGGGAAAAGACAGGAAAGACGATGCTCCAGTGCAACGACAGACGCTCGTTTTCTCTGCGACCTTCAACAAGGGTCTGCAGCAGAAGCTGACGGGCAAGGCAAAGTGGCACGGAGACCTTCTTTCAAACAAGGAGTCGATGGAATATCTGTTGAAAAAACTCAACTTCAGGGAGGAGAAGCCGAAGTTTGTCGATGTTAACCCGGTATCCCAGATGGCCGAGGGCCTGAAGGAGGGCCTTGTTGAATGTGGTGCAACCGAGAAGGTAAAGAGCCAATGCCTTTCTCAAAGATAAGGATACTAACAATCATCCGTCAGGACCTGTACCTCTACGCGCTCCTAATGCTCCATCCTAGGACTCGGACTCTGATCTTTACGAATAGCGTATCTGCTGTACGCCGCCTGCATCCGTTCCTCACCAACCTGAACCTCCCTGCTCTGGCACTCCATTCCCACATGATCCAAAAGCAGCGTCTCCGGAACGTAGAGCGCTTCTCCACGCAGCCAGGCTCCATTCTCATCGCGACGGATGTTGCAGCACGCGGTCTCGACATCAAGGGAGTGGAACTAGTCATTCACTATCACCTCCCCAGAGCGGCAGATATGTACGTCCACCGCTCTGGTCGTACTGCTCGTGGAGACAGCTCTGGCTCTTCCATCCTGATTTGCGCTCCTGAAGAAGTTGTTGGTGTTCGAAGATTGGTAGCAAAGGTGCATGCGAACAGCAACGTGTCGAAGAGCTCGTACTACATGCGCAGCGTCGACATCGACAGACGCATCGTCACCCGGTTGAAGCCTAGGGCGTCGCTTGCAAAGAAGATTGCGGACAGCGGCGTCGCCAAAGCAAAGTCAAATTCCTCTGAGAACGATCTTTTGCGTCAAGCTGCGGAGGACCTCGGCGTGGAGTATGACTCGGAAGAGCTGGACAAGCCGATGGGCAGGAGCAAAGGGGGTGGCCGCAAGAAGAAGGAGCGTGATGCGAAGGATATATCGAAGGACGAGTTGCAGAGCATGCGGGCGGAGCTGAAGGCGCTGTTGAGTCAGAGGGTCAACGTGGGTGTCAGCCCGAAGTATCTGACGTCGGGCAACGTGGATATCGACGCGCTGATCAGAGAAAAGGAATCGGGTAGAGGGGAATTCTTGGGGCGCGTCGAAGGCCTTGGATTGTAGATGCAGTGTCATTCCCGTCTCGCGGCAGGGGCAGCCAAATTTAGACTGAACGGACCATGGGGAGTTGAAGCAGTCGTCCGGATGGCTGCATCCCAGGCCCTGGGTCTGTACGCCCGGACGGTGCTTCAACTCCCCATAAACTTCACATGCATTCAATATCCCTCAGTAGTGTGGGCGGGCAGATGGCCGGCGCCACCCGGCGAAGGTGGCTGGTGCGGTGTGGCTCAAGGCGGGGCAATCGGAAAAATTGTGCGGCGACGCGGGCGATGACTGGAATTTGGGCAAACCACGCCCGCCCCGCCGCCCGACGGTCAAAAACAATTCCTCCGCTCAATTGCTCTTCCACCACCCCAGATACAGCAGCCATGGCGGACGCCAAGAACGTTACCGTCCCCGTCCCCGAGGGCGAGGCCCAGCAGAACCTCCTCCTCGACGAGGTCACCGGCGAGCGCGTTTCCAAGTCTGAGCGTTAGATGCCCGCAACCGCCCCGTCGCTCGTCCCAATGCTGATACGAGTCCGCAACAGTCAAGCGCCGCCAGAAGCAGCGCGAGAAGGACGCCAAGAAGGCCGAGAAGGCCGCTGCCGCCCCGCCCAAGGCCAAGAAGGAGAAGGCGGAGAACGAGGAAGAGTTGACGCCGAACCAGTACTTCGAGATCCGCAGCCGCGCCATCAACAAGCTCCGCGAGACGCACGAACCCAACCCGTACCCGCACAAGTTCAACGTCACCGACGACCTGCGCGAGTTCCTCAAGAAGCACGAATCGCTCAAGACGGGCGAGCAGCTCAAGGATGTCGAGGTCCGCATCGGCGCCCGCATCTACACCAAGCGCGCCGCCGGCGCCAACTTGATCTTCTACGACGTGCGCGCCGAGGGCCAGCGTGTGCAGATCATGTGCCAGGCGCAGGAGTCGACCAGCGCCGTGCCGTTCCAGCAGCAGCACGAGCACCTGAGGAGAGGAGACATCATCGGCATCGTCGGTTTCCCCGGCAGGACGAACCCCAAGAACCGCGACCAGGGCGAGCTGTCCATCTTTGCCAAGGAGATTATCCTCCTCACCCCCTGCCTGCACCAGCTGCCTGGCGAGCACTATGGCTTCAAGGATAAGGAGCAGCGCCACAGGAGGAGGTACCTCGACCTGATCATGAACGACTCGACCCGCCAGACCTTCATCACCAGATCGCGCATGATCACCTACATCCGCCGCTTCTTCGACGAGAGGGACTTCATCGAGGTTGAGACACCCATGATGAACATGATCGCCGGTGGCGCCACGGCCAAGCCGTTCAAGACGTACCACAACGACCTCAAGCTCGACATGTTCATGAGAATCGCGCCCGAGCTGTACCTCAAGGAGCTGATCGTCGGCGGCATGGAGCGCGTGTACGAAATCGGACGCCAGTTCCGCAACGAGGACATCGACCTGACGCACAACCCCGAGTTCACCACGTGCGAGTTCTACCAGGCCTTCGCCGACATGTTCGACATCATGGACCTGACCGAGGAGCTGGTGTCGTCGTTGGTCAAGCACGTCACGGGCGGGTACAAGACCAAGTTCCACACGCAGCACGGCGAGGAGTACGAGGTCAACTGGGAGAAGCCGTGGCGCCGGATCGAGATGATCCCGGAGCTCGAGGCCAAGCTGGAAGAGAAGTTCCCGCCGGGCGACCAGCTGCACACGGACGAGACCAACCAGTTCCTGCGGCGCATGATCAAGAAGGCGGGCATCGACGTGACGCCGCCGCTGACCAACGCGCGCATGCTCGACGCGCTCGTCGGCGAGTTCATCGAGGAGCAGTGCATCAACCCCACCTTCATCATGGGCCACCCGCAGATGATGAGCCCGCTGGCCAAGTACCACCGCACGCACAAGGGCCTGTGCGAGCGCTTCGAGGCCTTCGTGTGCAAGAAGGAAATCGTCAACGCCTACACCGAGTTGAACGACCCCTTCGATCAGCGCATGCGCTTCGAGGAGCAGGCCAACCAGAAGGCCCAGGGCGACGATGAGGCCCAGCTCATCGACGAGACCTTCTGCAACGCCCTCGAGTACGGCCTGCCCCCCACCGGTGGCTGGGGCATGGGCATCGACCGCATGGTCATGTTCCTCACCAACAACTACTCCATCAAGGAGGTCCTGACCTTCCCCATGATGAAGGAGGACAAGAGCGCTCAGCACCAGCCCAAGGCTGCTGAGGTCGCTGGTGTCGAGCCCGTGCCTGAGGAGGGTATTGGTGAGTACTCCATTTCCTGATTTTTTTTTCTGTTGACTATTATTTCTCGTGTTTGCTAACTCAACTTTCCGTGTAGCTCACAAATAAATGATTACGACTGCCAAAAAGAAACGGGAAAAGAGATGCGCGAGACGCGCATGAAAAAAAAAAGGATTCAGAGTTCGGTCTGTTGGACTTCCACGAAATGGGTATATGCAGGCATGATTTCAGACATAAAAAAGGTGCATCATCTTTTTTTTTTCACGTTCTCCTCAGATTAGATGAGCAACGTTGATAGAAGTCGAGAAAAAGAAAAAGACAAATATCACAGGGAATGGCTCTACACAATTCAAGCACCATCCGATTGATTTGATATCATAACTACTCATGTCCTCGTCCCCCACCTCACCCCTTTCAATCCCGCCGTCAACGACACCACTCCATCAATCCATCCATCCACCCATCCACCCACTCACTCACCCACTCACCCACCCACTCACTTCCACACCTCCCCCACAAAATCCTCCACATCCCCCAACATCGCCGCCGGCTCCTCCATCGCCGCGAAATGGCCCCCCCTCTCGTGCCGCCTATGCCACACCAGCTCCTCCCCCGTCGCCGCCGCCCACGCCCGCGGCGTCGGCATGATCTCGCCGGGGAACCACGAATAGCCAAAGGCCGTGCCGGCCGGGATGCGGTTCTCGGGCTGGGCGTGGAAGTTGGTCTTGGCGGCGCGCGGGCCGAGGCCGTGGCGGTAGGTGTAGATGGAGGTGGGGAAGGTGGCGGTGAGCCAGTAGAGGGTGACGGAGTCGAGCGTGGTGGAGAGGGGGGCCGGGAAGCGGTCGGTCCAGGTGTGGAATTTTTCGCCGATCCTGGAAGGGGGGAGAAGGGGGGGAGGGTTAGTTGGGTGGGGAGAGAAAAAAGAAGGGGGTGTGTGTGTGTGTGTGTGTGTCTTCTTTTGACTACTCACCAGGCTAGCAGGGCGAGGGGGCTGGTCGAGAGCACCAGGCCGATGGTCGACGGACGCGTGGCGTGCTTCATGGCGTAGGCGATGCCGGCGGTGCGGAAGGCGTCGCCGCGGGCGAGGGCGTTGCGCTCTTCGTCGGTGATGTCCGAGTCGGAGACGTTGTCGGGCTTGGGGACGGGGCAGAAGTTGACTTTTTTTTTTTTTGCATGACATGTCAGTACCTGCTTGGAGTTGCGGTTCACAACATGTCGAAAGGAGGAGGAATACTCACGGAGGACGGCCTTGCAGGCGTCGTAGTGGGATGCCATGTGCCTACTGACGTAGCTTCCGATGTCTCCTCCCTGCACCACGTAGCCCGTCTCGCCGAATCCGAGGGCTTCCAGCAGCTTGTGCATGAGACGGCCGCTGTCGGAACCGGACCAGTCCTTGTCCTTTGGCGGGCGGTCCGAGAAGGCGAAGCCGGGAAGCGAGGGCACGATGATATGGTATGGGAGCTTATCGGGGCTCGGGTACTTCTTCTTGAGGAGCTCGAGCATGGGCAGGAATTCGAGGAAGCTGCCGGGCCAGCCGTGGAAGAAGGCGATGGGAATTGCAGCCGGGTTGGTAGAGAACAGGGCAACGAAGTGGATGTTGTAGGTGCGGCCATCGTCGTCCTTGACGGGAAGAGTGAAGTGAGGAAAGGAGTTGATGTGGGATTCGGTAGCACGCCTGTTAGAGGCGAGTGTCAACTCAGGTGGTCCTTGACTCAGGACACCCCGTGGGGGTGGATGGAGCAGACGCCAGACTACTCACCAATCGTATTTCTCCCACGCGGCCTTTGCGTTCTCGAGCCATTTGCGCGAGATGCCAAAGTCATTGAGATCACGACTTTCCTGCAGATTCTCGTAGGTCTCAGGGCCGATGGGGGAGAGGCTGATGAGTTGCTTCATCTGCTGTAGCTTCTCCTCCGGGATCGAGACATTGTATCTGGTGGGTTGAGTCTTTGCACTCTTGGGAACTGTGTCGTAGGAAGCCATTGTTGCTGTCGGGCCAAGGTTGGAAGGGTGGTGAGAGGTTAAGGGACCTAAGGGGATCAAGGAGTGAAGGCTGTAGTACAGTGCACGGGTGCGGGGTCACTTGAGAAGTAAGCTCCGTGTCCCCTTAAATATGCACAACCGCACTGTCGTGCTATCGTGGAGCAGTAGCACGAATTGAGTCATCGATCTTCGGGCGAATAAGATCAGGCGAGAGGTAGGAGCACGTTGGTGCTGATATTGATTAGTAATTGACGCGGCGGATGACGTCGGGGCGCGGCGCGTCGTGGCTGACGCGGGGAAGGCGCGCGTGGTCACGATGCAAGTCCGGAGGTGCGGCCGGATATGGACCGTTTGCCTCCATTACCAACCATGAATCACGCCGCGGATGCCTGGTGGGCTGACCAAGCCCTGCAGTTGGGCCAATGCGCGCTCAAAGTTCAAGTCGCCCCGTTAATGATGTGTGCCATTCACTTATCATGATCATGTCCGGATGTTGGGCTCGGCTCATCAGGCCCCGAACTTCTCGCCAACGGGCTGCTTTCTTGCCTTTCTTGGTCGAATCGACGATGGGTATCTCAAAAGGGTAAGATGCCAACTGTGCGATAGCGCCTTCTCTCCTAACCAACTTGGAAAAGCCATTCGTGTTGCTTGAACTGTCAATAGTGCCATTTAAGAGGTTTCTGATCAACGAATCTTGGAGAACTCCAACATATCGACACCGGAAGATAGGGGAACCCGCCAATCTCGGTCCATTCCTGTTTGCAACCGCCATTCCATCCGACTCTAACCACGGTCCGTGCCTGCTTGGAAGCGCTGTCGGATCAGTTCTTCGCACGATATCGGATCATACTTTGCAGGGTTTTGCTCGTCTACACAGCTCGGTAGCACGCCACACGTCTCGTTGAGATTGAACCCTACGTTCCACGGTCAGAGACCTCATAGGATGTCAAGGGCGCGTCTTACTTACCAAAGAAGAAGGACATTGAATACCTGTCCGCTGAATCGTCATGCCTGACGCGATGGACCGTACTCTTCCACCGATCATTCGTGATTCGCATCAGGAAGTCGGCAATGTTGACGCCTAGAGCTCCTTCCACCGGCTTCACATTGATCCATTCCCCGTGGCTCGTGAGCACTTGAAGCCCACCCTGCTGGTCCTGCCAAAGAATCGTGAAAAGTTGGAGGTCCGTATGGGTCCCAACGTTCAATGTGTCTGGTCCCGTCCGGTGAAGCGTTTCCGCAGCCGACAAAGGTTCTGAGATCGCAGACTGTGGATTGGTCGAACCCGGACTTTCCGCCGAATGTTGAACAGTGCGACAGTGGTTCAGCGTCATGGCTGCGTCTGGGTACAGCGTCTTCTCCCCGAAGTAGTCTTCTGGCAGATCCAGCGCCAGCGCGAAGACACCAGTCAAGCGTCTCGCCAGTGACAACCCTGCTTGCCAGTAGTCGATGAGATTGTCCTTAAACCCGGGTATATACGACGTTCTTTCCCAGTACCATTCTTCGCCTTTGAAGCAACGCCTGAAGTCGTACGGAATGCCTTCAAGGTCCGCAACAGTAGGATCGTACTCAGGGTCGTATTTGAGAGAGAAGTGTTCACACATGTCCACTGAAGACTCCTCGTCGGAATTGTGAGTGCTTCTGGGGTCACTCCATCCGTTGAGAAACCTGGACTGTGATGCATGCACGTGTCGTTTCAGCTCTTCAGGCTGCTGGAAGAAGGACGTGCTGGACGAGAGTGCAGCCTCGATGGCTGAATCAGAGATGCCATGGTTCTTGATGTAGAAGAATCCCGTGTCCTCAGCTACCAAAGAAATGTCCCGGGCGAGTTTTCTCTTCGCCTGAAGATCACATCCAAAGATTGCAGAGACATCTATGACGGGGATTTCTCCGGGTCGAGCGTCACGGGCTTCGGTTGACTTGATGTCGCGATACACCGGGCCGTACGAGGTTATAAGCTTCAATCGCTGAGCCTTTCCTCTGGGTTGTGCGGTAGAAACTGACATTCTGCTCAGCACTGTGCGCCGCTGCTGTAGCCGGAAACGTTGGGGTGAGGAGGGGGTGGACTAGATTAGTGCGCCAAGTCTCGTGAGCGTTGAGCTGTCGTAGATGCGCAGTTAAAGCGTTGGTATAAACGTGATTATCTGGAAAAGGGTCGGATCTATTGAGCCCAGAGATGTTGTCTCTTCCACAATGGCGTAATATGCGGAGTGTTGGCGTATATTAACACCAGCGTGTAAGTGGTCACACAAGGGTGGGTAGGTATGACGGACCCCGCCGATAATGAGGAGCCAATGGAAAGCCTCGCTCTGCTCACCCGACCTGCAAGGTGCAAGCTGCAGTAAGCCATGGTTATCACCCGCAGCGGTGGGATGCGTCTCGATCCACCGCAGACAAAGTCGGTGTGAAAAGCATTTAACCTGGATACATTGCCCGAACATAGTTTACCATAGCATGCGCCGAGCAGCCACCGCGGTGCTACTTGAAAGACAGCATCAGCTATTTATTGATACGAAGTATGACGCTTTCCCGGTTCCAGTGGGGCTTGGCGGCTGAATACTGGGTGGGCGAGACGCAGCTGAAGTCTGACGGGGAGTGTAGGGTGCATTGATGACATGCTGGACAATCCATATACGGGGCATTGGTGGTCGACAGAAGCTAACGTCCAGCGGGATCAATGTTGGCCAGTCTCCCAGTCTACTCCCACATCTGCCGAACGTTCACATTGATCCTCTTGGTGTGCATCCAGCCTTTCCATTGCTCATAAGGGTGGTTGGCATCTGTGGACGCTGGATTCTGCGACGATGCTGGCCAATCCCGAAGCCATTCAGGGCAGGTGTCTGGAATAATCTGCGGCACTCCATGCCACGCGAATCGAGATTCTCCAGACATGTAGACTGCATCGCCGGATCGAAGTCTCACTGCAAGCACCTCTGGGAGCGCCTGAGACTTGCCCGAAGCTCCTTCCGTGGAACATGCGTTTCTTCCAATGACGAAAACGCCATCGCAGCCTACGCTGATGCTCACAAGCCCACGATCGCATTCCTCGCTGACATCACGATGCATGCTGAGCGTGTCGCCTGGGGAATAGAAGTTGACAATGGCAGCTTGTGCTGTCATCTCAGGGAAGACTCCTTTCAGCAGCGCACCAACATCTGCAGGGAACGGCGGTGGCTTTGTTGGAGGGTACACTTTCCGCGTCCAATCGTACTGGCCCCCTAGAGTCACCCATCGCAGTTTCCTGTTTAAGAATTGGGTCATCGACAGAGGCTTGTGGACTTGAGGGTCCTTTGGAAGAAACTGCGGCTCGGATGAAGGGGGATGCTCGAAAAACGACAAGGACTCTGGTGGATAAGGAACATGATAGTGCAAGTGCACGTTTGTCTGATGAGCAGGGTTTGCAAGGTCTCTGTGGATCAGACGGGAAAGAAGTGACCTTTGGATGGAGTCAGGGAAGAGAGAGGGTACGATATGCAGACCTGGCAGGGTTAGGAAAGGCAAAGGTGACGACGCATCGAAGGTGTTTCGCCTACCTGGCATGTGGCGATGTTCATAGACAGGCAGCGGCGTATCGGCGAGTGTGAACGAGTCGCTGCCTTCAGTGGCGGCAAAGTTTTGGAACGCTGAGCGCAGATCTGCGGGGGCCAGGGACCGCACGACACGAAGCTGATCCACCGCGTTGCCGTCCCTCAGATCGAGCAGCTCGGGGTCGTTGTTCAAAGCGTTGCCGCGCAGCTTCTGGTACTTTTTGTAGACATTCCGGATGTGCTCCGGCGGACGCTCGTGGGCGTCGAGTGACATGATTGGTCGGATGCGAGAGGCGGGCTGTTATGCCCCTAGACGATGCGTTGTCCGCCTTCTCACGGCAACGGAGGTGAACGAGGCGTGCGGCGTGTGACTGCGCGACCGGTGGCGCCAGAACTGGGCCGGGAGCTGCGCGTACGGGGCGTGCCAAGCTTTTGCTTAGTTTTAGCGCAAACCGGCCTGCGAGGTAAACAGTCGGATAACCGTCTCTTAAGCCCGCACTGTTGCTGCTCCGCACACCACTCAGCGCTGCCAAACCCTCCCTACTAACCCAACAGCAGACGTCCCTTCCAGGAGCGACCCGTTGTCGCGGCCATTGCCCGGACCACCCTCGCAACCTCATCCTCGCACGCTGCCTCCGGCCACCCCGCCAGCCCCTCCGTTCTTATTCCTCACGCCCGCCCGTGCTGCGAAACTGCTTGAAAACAAAGGACCGGAGCGAGCTCTTCGCCCACCACACCCACAATGGAGAACTACCAGAAGATGGAGAAGATTGGCGAGGGTAAGCCTCACTTTCTCTGCCCCTGTGTTGCCTCCGAGCCGGTGCCTGGCCTAGCTCGACTGACACCCCGCTTGCAGGTACCTATGGTGTCGTGTACAAGGCTCGCGACCTTACCACCAAGGACCAGCGTATCGTCGCCCTGAAAAAGATCCGTCTCGAGGCTGAGGACGAGGGTGTCCCGAGCACTGCCATTCGCGAGATTTCCCTGCTCAAGGAAATGAACGACCCGAACATTGTCCGCCTTCTCAACATTGTCCATGCCGACGGCCACAAGCTCTATCTCGTTTTCGAGTTCCTCGACCTTGACCTCAAGAAATACATGGAGGCGCTCCCCACGAGCCAGGGTGGACGTGGCAAGGCGCTGCCCGACGCGAACATGACGCACCCTGGAATGGGTCCCGACATTATCAAGAAGTTCATGTACCAATTGGTTGGAGGCATCCGCTACTGCCACGCCCATCGTGTTCTCCACCGTGATCTCAAGCCGCAGAACCTGTTGATCAACCAGGACGGCAACCTGAAATTGGCGGATTTCGGTCTCGCTAGGGCATTTGGTGTGCCCTTGCGGACATACACTCATGAGGTGAGCACGCAGCAAGGGATGGAATTGAATCAAGTCACTGACACACCACCTCATAGGTTGTTACGCTGTGGTATCGTGCTCCGGAAATTCTTCTTGGTGGTCGTCAGTACTCTACTGGGGTAGACATGTGGTCGGTTGGCTGCATCTTCGCAGAGATGTGCACTCGCAAGCCGCTCTTCCCCGGTGACTCTGAGATTGATGAGATCTTTAAGATCTTCCGGTGCGTCTAGCGTGCCGATCCATGTCTCATTGCAGCTACTGACTAGGCTTGCAGGATTCTCGGCACCCCCGCCGAGACCGAATGGCCTGGCGTCACATCCTTCCCTGACTTCAAGCCTTCTTTCCCCAAGTGGAACCGCACCGACATCGCAACCATGGTCCCCGGCCTCGATGACAATGGGCTCGACCTTCTCGACGCACTTCTGGTCTACGACCCCGCCGGACGTATCTCAGCGAAGCAGGCTTGCCTGCACCCATACTTCACAGAGGGCAACGGCAGCTCGTACCTCCCGGCTGTGAAGAACGGCTATCACTAGAAGGCTTCAATGCGCCAAGAAGTTACGGCAAAAATCTCATAGCCTGGCATATACCGGTTTGAGGCTCTTCATCCCAGCAGCCTGGAACTCATTTTTCTTTGTTTTTCATCGTTCCGGTATTCCCCTTCAAGCATGGTGGTTGGATGGGAGCATGATGCATTCCAGTAACTTACGTGGGGGGAAAATTCAGACAAGGCGTTATATTTGGATCGGTTTGCACCACTCGGACAGGCTTTCAGGGTGGGCTCAGGCGGGGACTTGATACGTCTGGATAGAAATGAGAAAGGGAGGGAATGTGCCATGCTTTCTATCTTGCGCATCACTCAATACGCATTGACGTGTTGTCATGTCACTGACCTTCCCCTAGTAGAAGTTCCCTTTGATTTTTCCCAGAAGATGCTCTCCATATACCACTTCGTCATACTGTACCTTCCCGCCTGTTTCTGCGACACACTTTGCCAACGGCGCTATCCTGGCGTCGAAGTCAGGCTCGAAGAAGAACGGAACGCTGACGCGGTAGTTGGCGCCGCGATGTATAACTCGATGATTTGTCGATTTCCACAAGCCATTCGTCCAACGCTCCATCATGTCCCCAATGTTCACCACGAAAGCGCCAGGGATCGGGTCCGCGGATATCCACGACCCGTCCTTCCGTTGCACCTGCAGCGCATTGGGCGTGTCATCCGCCAGGAGGAGCGTCACGCACCCGTAATCTGCCACCCAGTAAGCTTTTCACCCACAACAGCCTGCCCCAAGAAAGGAAAGCAAGCAAGCAAGAAAGAAAGAAAGAAAGCAAGGTCACACCCACCCGTATGCTCCCCACAACTGAAACCCCCCTCCTCCCCCTCCCCCTC
>NW_017971489.1:60565-217185 GCF_001883845.1 Diplodia corticola
CCGCCCCAGCTCCGGATACCCAATCAACCGCATAACCCAAAAGCTCCTCCTCGTCGCCTCGACAAACACATCCGCCTCCCCCGCCTCCTCCAACCCCAACGCCTCCCCCATCGCCCTCACCACCGCCGTCCCCACCCCCTTCACCTCCTCCACATACGCCTCGCACGCCTCCCGCAACCCCTCCGGCGTCCGGGGCCACAAATTCGGCCCCTCCAACACGCCGTACGGCGGGCCCCCACTTCCACCACCTCCTCGGTTTCCCCCACTTCCTTCCCACTCCGCATACAAATCCACCGCCTCATGCCAGTCCCTCCGGCCCTTCGTCACGTTCTCGCCGACGCGCTGGTAGCCACGGGCGCCGTCGCCGCCGCCACCTGCGGGGTCGCCGGCGTCGCGGCGGCGCAGCGACGCTTTTTCCGCGGGTGTGGCCTCGAGGAAGAAGTGGCGCGCGAGGTCGAGGATGGAGGAGAGCGTGTGGGGCGGGATGCCGTGGTTGGTGAGGTAGAAGAAGCCGGTGTCGCGGCAGGCGCGGGCGAGGGAGTGGGCGGTGGCGGCGCGGCGGCGGTTGTTGGTGGTGGTGGCGGCGGTGGTGTGGGGGAGGAAGGGCGAGATGTCGATGATTGGGAGGGTTGGTGTGGGTGCGGTTGTGGTCATGGTGGCTGGTTGAGTGATGAGAGGAGGTGGGAGGGAGGAAGGGGAGTGGAATGGGTGGAGGGCGTGATGTGGTATGAATGGGAAGGGAGAAGTGGATCGGCCGGTGCCGGGTTGTGGCGGGGTAGGTAGACGGGCTGGTACTTAGTGTGGTGGGGTAAAGCATGCTCGAAACTGGAGATAAGATAGAAAGTCCGGACGGGAGTCCTGGAATTGATCGGCAGCTCGTGAAGATCTTATGGGGCTTATCTCCTATCATCCTTTCCTTGCCTTTTTTTTTTTTTTTGAACCCCCCAATCGTCCATTCGTGCGCACTCATCCAGATCAAATTCGAACATCTACCCCTTAAAAGCTGTTGTGAGAGACATATGGCCGAGGCGAACGTTCAAGGCATCATGTAAGTTGCCGAAAAATTAATTTTGAGCTCTATAAGAGCTCCATGGCCGTAGCCAAGTTGTTGCTCGTCTGCTATGGTATCGTAACTGTGTACTGCGTTTTCTTTGATACGTCCGACCGTGATGTTATACCCTTCAACTCTCTACATGATGACCTCGTTTGCAACATCCTAGAAAAATGGGTCAGTATCACGGAGGAAGGTCAGCTGTGCTGTTGTTCGCATACCTTCTTGAGTTCCTTGTTCGGCAGACAGACGCAGTTCTGCACCCTAACCTCATCTCCAACGGCGCACTCCTTGCTAAGGATGGTGATGCTCTGAACCTTGACACCATTCTTGACGATGCTAGTGCTGTGCGTGGTGGCAGGCAGAGGAGTGCCCTCAACGCGAGCCCATGCCCCAATCTTGCTACTCCAGCCGACAATGGTGTAGAGCACACATGCGTCGTGCTTGATGGATGCATCATCCAAAACGATCGCCTCCTTGATACGAACGCCAGCGCCAATGTGCGCGCGAGCACCGATGGAGACATTGGGACCAAGCTTGGCAGTGGGGTCGACGTGAGCGGTGGGGTGAATGTAGACGGGAGGAATGATGTTAGCAGAGGGTTGCGCGAGCTCGTCCGTACCAGACTGCCATGCCTTCTGAAGGTAGAGAGCGTTGGCGGGAACAGCGGAGCCGGCCGTCTTGATCTGGCGCCAGAAGTCCTTTGTTTCCAGGACGAAGAACGACCTGGTGTCTGCCAGATCCGACAAAATGTCCTGCTCCAGTCTGATCACCTGAGTCTCTCCATCGTCTTCTTCGTCGGCCTGCATGAATGAGGAGTCGAGGTTCTCGGAGGAGGGGTATGAGAGGAGGCGGGGGCGTTCGGTGCGGCGCTTGATGGCGGAGCGGATCGAAGGGAAGATGGCTTGGGTGGAGAAAAGATAGACACCGCAGTTGATCAGGTTGGAGATGTGTGACTCGGGCTTCTCGACGTAGTGCAGCACACGCTTGGTGTGGGCATCCGAGACAATGCAACCGAAGTTGGTGGCAGCCTCGTTGCTAACCCTGGTGCCCAAGATGACAGCCTCGGCGTCCTTCTCCTCGGAAAGCTTCAGCATCTCGTTCAGCGGGAAAGAGCAGCAGACATCGGCATTGATGACGAAGAAGCGCTCCGGGTGGCCCTTGAGGATGGCATCGCGGAAGTGGTACAAGCCACCGGCGGTGCCCAGGGCCTGGTATTCTCGCAGGTATTGGAGCTTGATGTGGGGGAAGTCGTTGGCGGCTTCCTTGATGAAGTCGCGGAAAACCGACTCGTCGTAGTAGCCGACAATGAAGACCTCCTTGATCTCGGGGACCTTTGTGACAGCGCGGAAGCAATGCTCTATGATGGGGTGTCCGGCAACGTCGAAAAGCGGCTGCGCTAGTCAGCTTTACGGGACCTGAGCGGCGAAGCGGACGTTTTGGGACTACCTTGGGAACGTCAAGCGACAGCGGCCGAAAGCGTGTGCCTCTGGAGGGACCGCCGACCTACGAGCTGTTAGCAACAATTGGTCCGGCGCGGAGCGAGAAAGCATACCAGAATGACGGCCTTGGTGGAGGGCGCTTGGCCGGACGCCTTGCCTCGGAAAGGGACCTGGAGACTCATGGCGAGACGGCGGGGCAGGAATGGGGGTGGGGTCTCAAAGTCGGCGCAATGGGTACTGGGTGTGCAGCAGACTGGGCGTGGCGCAATTGAGGACAGCTTTATGGTGGAGAGTTGTGGCAGCGTGGCATCGGCAGGGAGCGGTACGCGCAGCCCAGGGACGATTCACCGCCCAGACCCACCAGCCCCTCGGCGCCCATGCTGACGCCGCATCGCATCACGGGGCCGTGCTCGGGACCCGTGCCTGCACCGAATGCTTTGAGTATGACCATGCGTTTGCGAATCCGGCGAATAGCGTGTGATCAGCCTCTCTCCCAGCAGTTGTTTGCTCATACTCCTGGCGATCTCGCCAGCGATTTGCATCTCAGTATCCGTACCACGGGACGGCTCAGTGTCTGCATGAGCGCAGAGTACGTATTCGGCGGCGTAAGTGCGGAAGTGGCCAGAAGCGGGGTCCGTAGCTGCGCGGCTCTGGACACACGACGCTGTGATGGCGGCTTGGGCAGCACGCTCAACCGGCGGCCGGCAGTGTGCTTCTCCGCAAAAAGGTACGGGGAGCTGTGCTGGCCCCGCCCGACCTCACATGGCGGCTACCCAAGCCGCAGAAGCTTGACGGCGGCGCGTTGGCGCGATCGGCAACGCGTCCGGGGACCCCTGCGCGTGTTGAGACGCGTCTTGCCTAGCGTCGGCTCATGCGCGGATACAGACTGCGTTGCTACACTACGCACCGCCGTGGCCCGTCGCAATGCTTCATCAGCTCCATTGTGCCGCGCGCGCACCTGGCTCTAGAAGAAATTGATATGGGACCAGCGCTGTGATTTCTGTGTCCTCGCAGCTTTTCCTACACTTGCCGCGAAGCGCCAGTGTGTCGCAGCGGCATCTGGCGCGGCTGTGCGCAGTGTGTTGTGTGTGTTTTCACGGACTTCCGTCTTCACATCGCCAGCGCTGTCCACCCAACACAACGCGCTCTTGCTATCACTCCGCCCTCCAGACCCTGCATAAAAACCCACCTCGTGCGCCGCGACACTCCTCTCCTCACTCCACAACCACCAACGCACTAGGTCCTCAGACGCCCGCGGGATCCTCGGTATCTCTGAGTGCTTTCAGGTTTGCTCTACGCAGTAGCAGCGACTTCAATCCGGGCAAAGACCCACCATCATCGACAGGAAGAAACATCTCGCAGTAAGGCATCTCACTTCGACTCGCAGATCGCACCGTCTCACAGTCACTGCGTTGATCACCCATAAGATCCACACCGTCCCTCACTCTCATCTTCTTCCCTTACACCTCCACCACCTCTTTACTTGTCCTGGCTCTTCTAACTGACCATCAGAGCTCGCGATCGTCTCCATCACCTTCACGCGCTATTTCCTGCTGTACCAATGGTCACGCGATCCTCACGTCACGGATCAGGAGTGAACCTGGTCCATCTGCCGTCGAGCGGCCAGGCCGAGAGTGAGCGGGACGGCTCAGTTGTTGAGACCATGTCCCGCACAGTCAAAATGGAGGCATCTTCACAGGCACTGTCGCAACCCGACAATCAAAGCCGTTCCAGTAAGTCTGCCGTCCAGATTGACAGGTCCCCCGCTAACAGGCAAAAGCCACCGCCATCCCCGATAACATTGCGCTCGAGAATTTGGGCCGTGGAGTGAAAGAGCTCGTCCAGGCCATCAATAAGATCGAGCAACTGGGAATCACCAAGGTCGCCGGTGACACACCCAAGATCGTCGTCATTGGAGACCAGTCGACTGGGAAGAGCTCAGTCATCAACGCCATCTCCGGAATTCAGGTCCCTCGCAGCAGTGGAACGTGCACGCGCTGTCCCATGCAGATAACCCTGACTGAAAACAAAGAGGTGAATGCCCGTTGGCGCTGCGATGTGTCCCTCCGACGCGAGTTCTTTTACGAAGCCAGTCACATCACCTACCCACCCTCAGAGAAACCGCCGCCGTTCTTTCCCTGGCAAGAGAATGACCCTCCGGAGACCATGCATTTCAAGACGGTCTTCAATAAGAAGGACTTGCAGCGAGTCATCAAGCAAGCTCAACTGGCCACCCTCAACCCAGGCTCCGACCCTATGACATTCGTACCATTGCAACCTTCGACCGACATTGGTGGCGGCCAGTATCAAGTCGAGTTCTCACCCAACTTGGTGTGCTTGGATATCTCCGCCCCCGGCCTTCCCAACCTATCCTTCTACGATCTCCCTGGAGTCATCTCCCAGACGGAAAACTTGGGAGACCTCTCGCTCATCAAGCTCGTCAAGCAGCTGGTGAAGCGCTACGTCTCAAAGGATAATGCTCTGGTTCTGTTGGCATGCTCAATGGAAAACGATATCCAGAACTCCAGTAGTGCTGGACTCCTACGCAAATACGGTGCTATCGACAGGTGCCTGGGCATTTTGACAAAACCTGACCGTCTGCCGCGTGGAGACCCAGTTGACCGTTGGGAGGGAATACTGCAAGGCAATGCATTCCAGCTTGGCCACGGCTATCACGTGGTGCGTAACCCGTCCCAGGCCGAGCTCGACAGGGGTATAGACCACGCCGCCGCACGCAACCAGGAGACGGAGTGGTTTTCGAAGATGAAGCCGTGGTGTGACCGCTTCATGCCATTCAACGACCGCTTCGGCACCGAGAGACTTCAAGACAAGCTATCTCAAATGTTGGCCATACAAATTCTCAAGAGTCTCCCGACCATTCACGAACGCGTTCAGGAGCAACTTTCCAAGATCGATGACGAATTGGCACATCTCCCCGAGCCACCGACTACAGATGCTCTCCGCATCGTTTCTGAGATAGTCAATAACTTCACAGATAAGATATCGAAGCAGATGGAGGGCGACTATCCGGACAACCAGTTCCGCCTAGTTTGGAAAAGCTTGCGGAACCAGTTTCGCAGTCGCATAACCGCTCAAAGGCCGACGATGCTCGTAAGAACAGCTGCCGACGTCCGAGATGCCCAACGAAGGTCAAATTCCATGATGCCGCAAACCCAGAGCCAGACATCGTCATTCTCGAGGCCGAAGGACATTATATCGATCGATGATTCCGACAATGAGCGTGCCCCCAGCGTGCAGCCTACCCCAACAAAGAAAAGAAAGGTCGCTCCGTCAGACAGCACACCCTCACGCCGCGGACCACCCGGCGGCGACGAGCACACCAAGAGATTCGACCTCGAGTACATCCACAAAACACTCGATGAAAAATCCTCCTCGGACATTCCGGGCGAAATCGATCCCAAAGCCCTCAATTATTTGAGACTGAAGACTCTGGAAGGCTGGGAACATCCCACCAAGGACTTTCTGGACGGTTTACACACAGCCCTTCGCACAACTCTCAACAAAGGACTAGATGATACGCTGAGGGCATGGAAAACGACGGAGCTCTCCAGAGAGACAGCTCGGCTGTCAGAAAATTTCCTTGAAGTCGCGTTCAGTGAGCAGCGCGACCACGCTGTTCCCCGAGCTCTAAGGCTCGAACGTCATAAGCCTGTCACGGAGAATGCCGCAGCGCTCGAGTACAATGAGAAGCAGGAACTCGAGATTTTCTTGCAAGCTAGGATCAAAGCCCGCACCAACATCCACTTTGATGAATACGATGCCTCCACGGGCAAACAAACGTCGAAGACAGAGAGACTAAAGAAGGCTAAGGACAGGGACTTTCAACATCAGCTTGGTCCTGACCCGTTCACGAGAGAGGTCGAGGCCATGGCCAAAGTGCGCGGCTACTACAATATCGCATCAATGCGCTATGTTGACGCCGTTGTGATGGGACTCCAAGCCGAGCTATTCGAAAAGCTCAGGGGGGGCTTAAGGGATGAGCTCGTTACTGTTCTCGAGATCTTCGGCGAGAACAACCAAGACACTTGCGCCCGGCTCCTCGCAGAGGACCCTGCCCGGGAGGTGCGCCGCCGCAGTTTGAGGGCGGACCGGGAGAAGCTGGTCGCAGCCCTCGACTGTCTGCAGGAGTTGGACCAGAAGTATCGGCAAGGCGTTCCAACATCTGGATCTTCTTCAAATGGCACCAACGGTTCCGGCTCTTCCGTCTCCGGCCCTTCACGTGCCTCTGTCCAGGATATCGACCTCGAGATGGACGAAGCCTAAGAAAGTGGCTCAGGGCAACTGGTTTTCTGATCCTCGTCCAGAGAATGGCACGTAAAGTTTAGCTGCTGCTTGTAGGGAAGCTGCGGTACTCGACTACACCTCACGACAGTGTTGGGTATTCCATGATGTGGGCTTCTTTTTGGAGACCACTTGGTCTCGGTAAGATTTGCCCATAGCAAACGGTCAATTGCAATGTTCTTGAAGGCCTTGGTCTCTATCGGTCTTTTCTTGGAACGATCATTCTCCGATTCGCAGCGGGATTACTTGGCCATGCTTGATGGAACCGAAGTTTCTTCAAAGGGTTTAGATAGCGATGAGCCGCTTATTCTTTTCTTTTCTTTTTCGTCTCCAGGTGCAGACATGGTTTCAGAAGATTCTCCAGTTTTGTTTTTTCAAGATAGATTCTACGACGGAGGCATCAAGTTTCAGGGATAGAGTAACTAGCAGCGGAAGTTTTGCTTCAAGATAGAGTATGCAGTAAATGCGAACCACATGAACGACCAATCGATCTCCTCTGCGCATCGCCACAGCATATCCGTACCCGGCGCCAGTCCGCTAACAATTCTCCTGGCGTGGCTCACCACCACTCTTCCGTACGCCCTTGTGCCAACTTTTCCTTTTCTGTGTTGGTAGTAGTTTCCTTGGCAATTTTACGCTTTTAGACACCGTCCTCGCATAGACACCGTGAGTCCGCCGGCGACATCACCGTCACCGCGCCCAGCCCGCTCGCCCCTGAATTCAAGGCGCTAGCTCCACGATCTCGTTTGCTATCCCACAGTTGTCCAAGTGATTCATTTTGCATCATATAAAGCCTGAAGAAGGTTGGATTTGTGGTACGGAACCAAGCCACCAGGTACATTTACGCCTTCCATCTACGGACTACCACCCCCACACCAATCGCTCTACAGCTATATTTGTTGTGCTTTGCTCTCGGCTTTCTACCTACAAACCTCAAGACTAAGACTACACCTCGCTAGCAACGACAAGAACAAGTGGAACAATGGTGAGGAAGGGGAAGGAGAAGGTGACTGGCAAGCAAGGTGCCACAGCTGTCGGCGAGGGGCAGCTGTACGTCACATCGCAACAGAGCAGATATGCACTTGATGCCGTCGATGCTCCGAATTCGAAAGAGGTGAGTGGCGGCATCATACATCCACTGTTCGAGTTTTGTCATTGCGAAGCTCAGGACACGATGAAAGACAATGCTGGAGACAGCATAGCGGTCAAGGAAACACTGCTTCGGCTCTACACCCATCCCATTCTCCCAGTCCACCATCATCTCCGCTTATGGCTAACGATAAGCTTCCAACAGGTCCTGGTCAAGGATCTCAGCATTTCCATTGGCAAGAAAGAAGTCCTTCGCAATGCAGAGATCCACCTTGAGGAAGGTCGACACTATGTCCTCGCTGGACGGAACGGCACTGGGAAATCAAGTCCGTTCCACCTACCTTTCACCTCACCATCCCCACCTCCTCCTCGCTCGAATCCACTGACGCCGCGCCAGCCATCCTCCGAGCCATGGCCACAGGCCAAATGACCAGCATCGCGCTGAACCAACGCATCCTCCTCCTCGGCCAAACCACCCTTCAACAAAACCAAGGCATCACCGACCACGGCGACATCGACGCCGATCCAGACCTACCCGCCGAGTTCGCCAACCTCTCCCTCCTCCTCCCCGCCGCCAACGGACCCCCGCACAACCACCCAGCACACGACGAAACCGTCCTCGAGCACGTCCTCAACGGGAACACACACCTCACCACCCTCCGATCCACCGTCGCCCTCCTCACCACCGCCCTCAACACCAACGACGACGCCACCACCACCACCGCCCCCGACCCGCTCGCCCCCGTCCGCGCCTACCGCCTCCTCACCTACCGCCGCCTCCGGCACGAGCACTTCACCGCCCGGCACGCCGCGATCCGGCGCTCAGGCGCGCGCGGCAAAGACGCGCGCGCCAAGCAACTCGCCGCCGAAGCCGCCGTGAACGCGGCGCGCGAGGCGCTGCTCCAAACCACGAGCGACGTCGACGACATCGCCGACATCGACGACGACGTGGTGGCGGCAGAGACGCAGCGCGCGGCGGACATGCTGGCCGAGGCGCAAGCGGAGCTGGCGGCGGTGGACGCGGGGGCGCAGGAGGCGCGGGCGCGGCGCGCGCTGCTCGGGCTGGGGTTTACCGCGGAGAGCGTGGGGATGCCCGTGGCGCGGCTGTCGGGGGGGGTGGCGGACGCGGTGCGGGCTGGCGCGGGCGCTGTGCGGCGCGTGCGACGTGTTGCTGTTGGACGAGCCGACGAATTATCTGGACCTGCCGGCGATTGTGTGGCTGCAGCGGCATGTGGCCGAGGGGGGGTTGGGGAGCACGACGGTGGTGGTGGTGACGCATGACAGGGCGTTTGCGGATGGGGTGGCGGAGGAGCTGTTGGTGTTGCGGGAGGGGGCGCTGGAGCGGTTCCGGGGGAACGTGACGGCGTATGAGCGGGAGAGGAGGAGGCATGCGAAGTGGATGCGCGGGATGCGGGACGCGCAGGAGCGGCGGGACGGGAGGTTGGGGCGGAGTCTGGAGGAGAGCAAGGCCAGGGCGCGCAGGACGGGCGACGATAAGAAGCTGAAGCAGGTGGCTGGGCGGCAGAGGAAGATGGAAGAGCGCGCGGGGTTGCAGGTCTCGGCCAAGGGGACGAGGTTCAAGTTGAATAGGGACCTGGCGGGCCACCACGCCACGAGCCGTGCCGAGATCGAGGTCCCCGCGTTCGACGAGCTGCCGCGCATTGTGGTGCCGCTGGTTCCGACCGATTTGAAGTTCCCCGGCGCCCTGGTCAGCGTGGAGAAGGTGTCGTTCCGGTATCCTGGCGGTCGCGAGGACGTGTTGAAGGAGGTGGATCTGATCATCCACCCGGGCGAACGTGTTGGTTTGGCGGGCTTGAACGGATCCGGAAAGACGACGCTGCTGGAGTTGATCACTGGTCAGCAGGCCTCGGTGCCTACAAAGGGCACCATCACCCGCCATCCCCGCGTCCGCATCGGCCGCTTCTCTCAGGAGGCCGTCGAGCACCTCGACGCCATGCCCGCCGCCACGTCCACCAGCGCACTCGCCCACCTCATCGCCTTCTTCAACGAAGCATCTACCACCACAATGAACCCCGGCGCTGCCACTTCGGTATTCTCAGACCCCTCTTCCCAGCCCATCTCTGAACAGGAGGCGCGAGTGCTGCTCTCCGGCTTGGGCCTCCAGGGTGCCGTCGTCTCGGACGTTCCCGTCTCGGCGCTGTCGGGCGGGCAGAAGGTCCGGGTGGCGCTGGCGAAACTCCTGTGGCCCGCGCCGCCGCACCTACTCATCTTGGACGAGGTGACGACGCACCTTGACGCGGATACTATTCTAGCTTTGGTCAGTGCGCTGCGGGCCTACGAGGGCGCGATCGTTGTGGTTAGTCACGACCGGTTCTTTGTGAGAGGTGTGGTGGAAGGGGCTAGGGTGGATAGAGGGTTTGGGGATGATGGTGAGGATGAAGAGGGAGATGGGAGTGAGAGTGGGGAGAGTGAGGATGGGGCGTTGAAGAGGGTGGGTGTGGTTTATAGGTTGGCGAAAGGCCGGTTGAGGAAGTTGGAGGGTGGGATGGAGGAGTATGAGAGAGATGCTGAGAGGGCAGTTTCGAAGTTGAGGGATGTGTGATGTGTGAGTATTGGGAATGGTCGCAAGTGAACAAGCAAAAGAAAGAAATAGAACGAGAAAAAATGAAAAGTTTGGTGTTTCACAGATTTCGTGAAGAGTTGATTCATCTGGCTAATACCGACCACCCCCAGCTGCGAAGATCAAATCTTTCCGTTGAAGTAAGTGATAAAGTATGCCCTCTTTCAGACGACGGCTTCGCGCACGAGGTCGCGTGCTTGTATTGAGTCAGCAGCGACAACATATTCTACGCCTGCCACTCGTTTCATGGCTCATCGTGCTGCATTCCTCCAAGTCTTGGATCTAGAAGACTCTGATACACGGTGCAGAATGGGGGGATCCGCGGTCTTGACAAATGATTGGAAGCTGACGTAGCCAGACGTGTTTGGAGTGACGCTAGGCTCGGTTACAGCGACTGGGCGGCAGTATCAGCTTTCGTTGGGGCCAATGGCTTAAGAACAGGGCTAATGAGAAGTAGCGGCCACTGGACTTGCAGCAGAGCAAGAGATCTTTGCACGATTGAGTTAAGGCGTGCGCGCGGCACAGTCAGGGGCGGGCCGTAGCGGGACGCAGCCGGCGGCCAACAGGTGGCTCCGACTTGCGCTCCGACTTGCCGCAGGCGGAGGCAAGGAGGCTGTCGGGGAAGACGGGCGGGCTCAGAGACTCGAGACGAGTGGATAGGGGCGTGGAGCTGGCGGGCTGCTGGCGGGCTGCTGGCGGGCTGCTGACGTGGTCGGCGAGGGCCTGTCGTGCCTGTACAACCGATGCCCGGATGGGCAAAACGTAAACAAGCGCGATTGGCTGGGGAGGCAGCATCGCGCGCTCGACTGCTGCTCCGGCACGGCTTTGGATTGGCACCCGGGCACCGCGGGTGATCATGTTGGCTGCTTGGGCGCGCTGGGCCGGGCGTGGACAGGGCAGGCAGATCCCTGCGCCTAATGCGAACTGACGCCCCAGCACAGACGTCCTTCAGGAGAGCGCCCCGAGATAAAATAATGCTCCAGACCACAAGATGCCTTAGCCCGCACCGCACCGCCATGACGGGCCGCTGACCCAGGCACAGCACACCGCACCCCGACTGAGCCCGCGACCGCGCCCCGCCCGCCGAGAGCCAGGCCTGCGTCCCGCCTGCGTCCCGAGCCTGCACCCGCGACCTCGCCCTCTCCACCCCATCCTTGCTCCGCCACCCATGGCCGACGACAACCAGGCTCGCTCGCAGGAGCAGCAGCCGCAGGACCAGCAGCCCCCGGGCTCCAAGGCGCCCGCCCCCAAGGACAAGAACTGTCCCTTCTGCCACCAGCCCTTCACCTCGTCCTCGCTCGGCCGCCATCTCGACCTCTACATCAAGCCGAAGAACCCCAAGGCCCCCGACGGCATCCACAATGTCGACGAGATACGCAGGATGCGCGGCGGCATCACCCGCCGCCAGGCTCGCAATTCGCTGGCCCGGAAGGGCGACTCGAGCGGCGGTTCGACGCCCGTCTCGCAGCAGCAGCAGCAGCCGCCCCCGCCCCAGCCCACCGCCCCGCAGCAGGTGCCGACGCCCGTCCAGCACCAGCACCAGCACCAGCAGCACCAGCCGTCGCAGCAGGGCCAGCCGCAAAATCCGTCTGTGAGTGCCGTGTCGGCCGACACTGCTTCTCCGGTTGTCACCCAGAGCCCGACGCTGAACATCAACCCGCCTCCCCAAAAGCTGCGCTTTCAGTTCAACCAGCCCTCGTGGACCTCCACCGGTGTCATCAACAATCTGCCCCCTCGTGCGAGCGTGAGCAGCGAGACGAGCAAGTCACGGCACGAGCTGCATAAGCGAGGACTGGAGACTCGGCAGGTACTGTACGACGAGCTCGACCATGGGAGGGCCGCCGAGCTGGCATTGAGGGAGGTTCTGGCGAGCGTGAGGGATGCCAGGTGCGTGGCCCACTTTTACCCATCCGGGACCGCCCAATTGGGATGTTTTTACGCTGCCGTTGATTCAATTGCTGACCTCGACTCCAGCGCCCGCTCAGCCGGCGTCAACCTCTTCGACTTCGATCCTTACACCCTGAGCTTTCCTTCTCTATGTCTCCATATCCTTCCCGCTCCCGCAACCTTGTTCTCACCCTCGCCCTTCCCGAACAGCGAGTCGTGGTCCATAAGCCCGCCCGGACAGAAACAATTCGACGCTCTGAATAAAAATATCCGCGACCGTCTGGTGCAAAGGCAAAGACATTCGCAACTTTTTGGCGCCACGAACCCGCTTGTCGGCACGCCCTCGGCTAGTGCGGCATCTCCGCTCCCCACTCCACCACTCGGAGGATTCGATCCCGATCCGCAGCGGCTGTTCCAACACCTGCAGGATGCCTACAACCACTGGAAGTCATTGTCGGATAAGCAACGGCAGGAGACGTGGACATTGGAGATCTTGCGGAGCTACACCCGTGCGGATGAGTCGAGAAGGGAAGCCGAGAACAGCCTGGCCAACGCAAGGAAGGAGATTGAGACGCTGAAAAACAATCGGTGGATAAACATGGGCATGGCCTCGTCGACAACATCGGCGTACGGAGCAGGTGGAGTGCAGAGTCCCAGCACTTCTCTACCAGTGCCGAGTGAAACATTCAAGGAATTGGCTGGAAAGCATGCCCAAGGATTGGATCCCCGGACCTGGGATTACGACAAGCTGATGGAGAAGTGGACGAATGTGGTCAAAGAAAATAAGAAGAGTATGTCAAGCTTGGCAAACCAGAGGAGTTTGAGCACAGGTTCTGTTCCGGCGTCGACACCAGTGAGTACCAGCGGCATGAACGCAACAAACGGCAACACTACGCCTATCAGTTGCGGGGGAGGCATGCTGAGTACATCGATGCACCACGTGGGTATCAATGGCACAAGCGCGGGACCCATGGGTACACCAACAACACTCGTGCCCCCGTCCATCGCAGCCAATGGATTCGCCACGTCTCAGAGCTCGCGGGACGGAGTTGTGGATTCCGATGCAACGGATGTAATAGACCCAGATGGAGATGATGACGATGCGGACGCTGATGCAGACGCGGAGACGGTCATCTCGCCGGAAAACGCTCCGCAGCAACAACAGCAGCCTAGCCTCCAGCAACAGCAGCAGAGCCATGCCCAGCGTCAGCAACACGCTCATCACCAGCAGCTTTCTCAACACCACCAGCCACAACACCCTCAACAACGCCCCCAGCATCCACAGAACCCGTCACCGCTTCACCAACCTCTTCCTCCGCAGCAGCTCACCCAACAACAAATGTCGCAGCAGCCGCTTGGAACGCCTTCCCTTCCCGGTCAACCGCCGCAACACCCGCACTCACAACCGCCTACTCCGCACAACCAGCAACCTCCGCCTCAGCACACGCAGGCTTGGACGGGCATGGGTGCCCCCACTCATGCATCCACGCATTTCCCAGGATTACAAGGGATGACTGGCCTCACTCCTAACGGCAAAGGCCCGCGAATCTTACCAGAGACAAGCGGACCAGTCGTTGGGACTGTGGGCCCCAACGGTGCTTTGATGGATGGTATTGAACTGCAAGCGCATCCAGGAAACGTCGGTGGACCTGACGCATTTATGACAGGAACACCAGGTTGGGGATGACTGTATGGCAACTAATGACGGGAGCAAGGATGGATCGTGGAGTTGGTAACCACGGCCATCGAGGAACTCGATAGTCGACGCTCGAGACGATGTCATTTCACTTTTTTTCTACGGCCGATTTGAGAGACCCGCCTGGGCTTGGATTCGGGTGTGCCGAAGGGCAGCAAGAGAGAGCTCCAATAGGATGCATGCTACCAGAGTATGCCAGTTTATTCGCTTATCCGCTTCCTTCGCTCTTGCGTTGGCAGAGCGGCACGATTTGACGAGTGGTATCCATCTGACTGATGCTTATCGAGTCGCCGAAGAAATCGTCGCCCTATTTACTGCTTTAGTACCCTGTTGTTTGCTTCAAGTAACGCAAAAATTCTGCTTTTGTTGCAACGAATGTCTTTTTATTCTTCAACGCGCTTTCTAGTTCCAACCGGCTATCTGCACCCCGGTACGGATGGCTAGTACAAAAGGAGAGGGGAAAGCCGGATGGCAGATACGTCCGGTAAAAGACGAAAAAGCTCCTTTTCATTTTATTTTCATGTATTATGACCCACCCCCGGCTGCAAAAGACCCAAATGCCCCATGACATTTGCTTCGCATTTGTCGAATTTTCCTCTTGTAACGTACTCCTTACTTAACTGTCTATATCACATACCCGGCTAATGGCATTTTATTGCTAGCGAGAGGGATGAGAGACGAGGTAGCCGAGATACTATATTCTTGTTGATATATGCTATATACCATCATGCTTTTTTTTGTCTTTCTTTTTTGTTTCTCCATGTAGTCTTTGATCTATTCATTGCTTGTTTGACGTCTGAGATGTGCTATCCCTTCGCCTTTTTTTTTCTGTGTTGAGCGTAAGAGAAAGTGCTTTTACATGGCCCATCTGCCTTAAACTGGAGTCGTTGCCGATGCATACCCGACAGAGCAACGGAACACGGTAGGCATCACTACAATCCTAACAAACTTAGCCTCACTGCTATGTAAAGATGTGGGCTGAATAAATTCTTTCGAACTACCGAAAGGAAAGAGTAACACGACGGAAGAGAGGGTTGCACAAACGCTCATTACGTGCTACAGATACCTACGTCCCCACGGCCGCAGTCCAGGTTCGCCATGTCAAAGAGAGAAAGAAAAAAAGCCTGCCATGTGCCATCACTCCACCTCTTTGACTTTCAGAAAAAGCTATAGCCCCCCTCCCATCACCGACCCCGCAACAGGTCTCAGTCTCTCAGCACCCCGTCCACCACCTCGGCCACTTGCAGCATCTTCTCCTCCTCCAGCCTCCTGCCAACAAGCTGCACCGCGACGGGCGCGCCGTCGTAGATGTCCGGATCGTACGAAGCCTGCGTCTTGGCGTCCAGCTCGCTCCTAGGCTCGAAGTCGACCGCACGCGGATCCGCATCCTTGCTCGCCCTGGTCACGGGCACGACGACGCTGGTGTAATCGAGCAGGTTCACCCACATGGTGTAGCCGTAGTACGTGTACAGCTTCGGGCGGGCGGCGGGGAAGGGCGCGACGGGGGCGATGATGGCGTCGACGCCGGCGCCGCCGGCGGTGGAGTTCCAGTAATCGAGATACGCCTTTTGCAGGCGCCGCCGACGCACGTTGTTGGCGGCGATGTCGGTGGCCGTGGCCTCGGGCGAGATGGGGTCGGGCCAGGGCATCTGCACGTACTCGGTGGCCTGCGGCTCGCCGGACAGGGCGAAGGCGGCGATGGTGTCGCGGCCGCCGTCATAGGTCCAGGTGGCGGCGCAGCACTCGACGATGTCGGCGTGAGAGGGCGGCTCCCACTCGACGACGGCGTGGCCCGCGGCGCGCAACTTGTCGACCGCGAGAGACAGGGCCCGCGCGACGGGCGGCGTGACGCGCGCGACGCCGTCGTCGCGAAGCACGCCGAAAGTCAGCCTCTTCTCCTCCGCCTTCTCCGCCACCCCCGCCGCCCTGTCCGCCCGCCACGCCATCTCCACCACCATCGGATCCTCCCGCCACGGCTCCGCCCCCAGCGCCGCCTCCGTCAGCAGCCTCAACCCGCCCACGCTGCCCGCCAGCGGGCCCACGACGCTGAGCACGCTGTTCTGCCCGTCCAGGCTGTTGGCCACGCCCTCGTACGGCAGCCGCCCCGCCGCCGGCCGCAGGCCGTACAAGCCGTTGAACGCGGCCGGGATCCGCACCGACCCGCCAATGTCGGTCCCGAAGCCGCACGGCGACCCCTTGAGCGCGATCAGCGCCCCTTCCCCGCCCGACGACCCTCCCGCGGAGAGGTGCAGCCGGTTGGCGGGGGACGCTACGTAGCCGACGATGTTGTTGATCGTCTCGCCGCACATGAGCGTGTGCGGCACCGCCGTCTTGACGTAGATGACGGCGCCGAGCGACCGCAGGTGCCGCACCAGCAATGATTCCGTGGAGGCGGTGATGGGGTAGTTTTTGGAGTCGCGCTGGCCCTGGTAGGTGCCTAGCCACCCGATGTAGCCCATGCTCGTGTCGAGGCCGCGCACGTGGAATTGGTCTTTGAGCGAGACGGGGAGCCCGTGGAGGGGCCCGAGCCCGCGGCGTTTGTCTGCCGTTTGCGCGAAGCGCTGGTCCAGCGCTGCGGCTGCTTCTAGGGCGGCGGGGAAGGCGGTTTCGTGGAGGCAGTTTGTCTGGAGGGGTGGGGGAGGGGGTTTTGTGTGTTAGGGTTCTGCTGTTGCTGCTGCTGCTTTTAGGGATTTGGGGGAGGGGAGTGACTGAAAGGTTTTGGGGGGGTGGGGTGGGGAGGATAAGTTTCTTGGGGGACGGGCAGAAGAAAGCAGACCAACCAGTTGGTGTGCGATCGAGGCGCGGTGGATGAAGGCTTTGGTGACTTCGACCGCGCTCCACGCCCCCGCCGTCGTCTTGGCCACGATGCCCGGCGCGTCCGTCTCCGTGATCTCGATCTCGCGCGGGCTGAGCCATTGGTGCACGAACGTGCCGGTTATGTCGCGCTGCTGCTCGGGGGTGGGCAGGTCGGCGATGATGTATTCCTTGGGGATGGAGGCTAGGATCGCCTCGCGCTTCGCGGCGGCGATTTCTTGCCAGTTCTTGGAGCCGCCCATTGTATGTGTATATTTCTACGGCTGAGGATTATTGTTCGGGAAGGCGGAGCAGGATTACAGAGAATAATGAGTTGGAGAGGAAAGAAGGGAGGAGGGTGGATGTGAATAAGTAAAGCGGCGCGGGGAAGAAGAAGAGGGGGAATTGATTAAGAGCTTTTATCGTAACATTTTACTAATTGCCTACAGGGGAGGGCCTGCGGGGTTTATCGGGGAAGAGTGCTCTCGCGATAGGTGGGGTGCGAAGAGTGGTGACGCTTGGCTCTGGGGGAGGTGATGACATATCTGTGCCCCTCCTCCCCCCATCGCTTATCGATAAGCAGTTGCACGTTGCTTGTTTAGGCAATTGGCCGGCTTTGAGCAACCGGTGCCGATAGGGCTGGTGTGCCTCACATCGCGTCAAGTTCCGTGAGACTGATTCATTTGAATTGCGCAATGAACGAGGCGTCTTCATGCAAGTGCATGTATTAGGCAAAATGTGTATTGTCGAACAGCGTTGAAGCCGAAGGTGCCGGCGAACGAAGCTTGTCAGTGCCGATTATGCCGCCTTGAGTGTCAAGGAAGAGTGCCGTAAGTGCCGAACAGCAAGCCACCGGCTCTTACTACCAGCTCCAGGCTCAAGGCCGAAGGTTTGTTAGTTGCAAATACCATTGTTGTGCTACTGCAATTCGCTACTTCTTGCAGCGGTAAAGCCATGGAAAACTCATTCGATAAGCTGATTGACTTATGTTACCAAACGTATACTGGAAACCCTCGATTCCATAGGTAGATAGGTGCGGATGTCGGGGGTATACGGTGCACAGGTGTGACGTGGCCGAGCGTATTCTCCTAGTCCTTCAAGACAGTCGCGCATTCAACGCTTTCATCGGGCTCTCTGTCATATGCAAGATTCCGAGGCCTTTCGGTCCAGTCATCTATCCTTCATAGAACCCCTCACACATCCACATACTTTCGTCCAAGCTCCGGCAGGCTGGCAGTCAGAGCAACGTATGAGCTATGACCACTCTCTGCACGGTGCCCTCTTGGAGACCCTTTGCCTCGGCACCGAGCCATCCACTAGTGTCGGTACGTCTACTCTCCGCTACATTTGACAGTCGACAAGAGCATAGTGCGAGGGACAGAGCGAAGCTTAAATCTAACTCTAGATGTCTAGTATCTATTAGTTGCATGGAGATACCTAGGCATCTACGCCATCTACATCACGGAGTACGCCAAACGCCTCGGCTCCGGTCTCCACTATAATGACCTTCACCGCGGTCCACATTGAAGGGCCGAAAAGAAGAGAGTCATGAACGTCCAGTACTATTACTACGCTTACCACCAACGTCCATCATTTATCTCTCGTGTTCCCACCGTGACAAAGCCGCCCAGGCACAGAGCATTCGCTCTCCCATAAACACCAGTACACCAAACCCCAACCACCTACCCCACCACCATGACGACCATTCCCCCCGCCGCCGCCGCCGCCGCCACCCCAAACCCCAAAATCCTAACCCGCCAACCCCTCAAAGCAATCTACATCCTCACCTCCCTCATCTTCGAAACCCTCATCCGGCTCCCCCTCTGCGCGCTCCTCTACTGCCTCCTTCCCTCCCTCACGCGCCCAGACCCGCGCTGGACGTGGCGGCAGGCGATCGGCGTGCGGCTGCTGCGCGCCATCGTGCAGCACAGCGCCGCGGTGGAAGGCGTGTCGCGCGTCCCGCTTTCGCTGGCGCCGGGCGCCGAGGGCGAGCGCTTCGAGGTGATGGAGCCGGCCGAGGCGTCTGCGTACCGCGGGCCGCTGCAGGACGACGACGACGACGGCGATCAGACGCGTCCGGCCAGGATCGGGGGGACGTGGTACGCGGAGCGGTATTGCGGCGACGAAGGTGAAGAGGGAGAAGAAAAAAAGAGCAACAACACCAAAGCGATCGTCCTCCACCTCCACGGCGGCGCCTTCGTCCTCGGCGACGGCCGCGAAAACGACTGCGGCGCGCTCGCCCGCACCATGCTCCGCCAATGCCACTCATCCATCTCCCACGTCTTCTGCCCGCAATACCGCCTCGCCGGGGCGTCGTCGTCGTCGTCGCCCGGCGGCGACGCGCGCTACCCGGCCGCGCTGCAGGACGCGCTGACGGCGTACCTGCACCTGCGGCGGCGCCACCGCATCCCCGCGTCGCGCATCGTCCTCTCGGGCGACAGCGCGGGCGGCAACATCGTCAACGCCCTGCTGCGGTACATCGCGACGTACCGCGACGACGGCATCGACGGCCTGGAGGAGGACGAGGCTCCCGCGTGCGCCTGGCTGTGGTCGCCGTGGACGAGCCCCGCGCAGGCGCTGGATGCCGGGCGGGTGGCGCTGTCGCCGAACCGCGACTCCGACTACGTGCCCGAGGCGTTCGGCGCGTGGGGTTGCCGCGCGTACGCCGGGCACCGCGACGGTCTTGTGAATGATTCGTGGATATCCGTCGTTGCGGCGGATGCGTTCCCCTCGCCTGCGCCCGTGTGGGTGCAGACGGGCGGGCGGGAGCTGCTGTTCCACGACAATGTCGAGTTCTTTGAGGGTTTGAGGAAGGTGAATGAAGGGAAGGGGAAGGGCGGCCAGCCGTGCGAGCTCGAGATTGTGCCGCACGCGCCGCACGATATCGCGTTGTTGGGCCATATCCTCGGGTTTTCCAAGGAGTATGAGGGGGCGTTGGAGAAGGCCGAGGCGTTCTTCCAGAGAGTCAGGAAATGAGAACGACTGTAGCAAAGTGGCAGAAGAAGAAACGATGGAAACGAGCAGGACGAACGACGCGGGGAATATAACATGTCGATATTGTAAACAATACATATTAGCCTGACCTGTATGGAATATCTTGCAATGCTCATAAACGACGGATTGATCGGAGATGTCAACAGCAAAGTATACAAAAACCATGGCTATGCGTAAACGACTGAGACGAGTGCGTGATAGAACAAAACCTAAAACATCAACTCCGAAAGGACAAGCGAAAGAACGATCGCTAAACGATACAACACTCCGCGCTGATAACCAAAGACCGTTCCAACTCATCTACAAATCATCAACATCATTTCTCGCATGTAAAAATCTTTCATCCTTGCCTCGAGCTCTCGACATTTGCAGGTGCGCTGCCGATGGTGCTAACGTAGGCGTCAAACCTTCCAAAACTTGGATCGGGAGTCATGACGCCGAGGCCCCTCGTGGCATCCTTGGCGGAGTCGTCGATGTCAAGAGTCCTGTCAAGACCCTTGCCCTTCTTGGTCTCCTCGCGCTTCGGCCTGACCACATCGATCGTGACATCCGTATCCTTGCTGTAGACGCGAAGGCCGACAACGCAGACGGCGTTCCAGGGATCCCGCTCGAATTGGTCATCGGGATCCACTTCCTCGGGCTGGTTCGAAGCCTGTTCCTGGCCACGGTCGCCCTGGAGATGCATTTGCATCCTCTCAATCAGGCTGGCCTGGTTGCGGCTATCGTGGAACTCGTCCTCTGTCTCAGAGTCGCTGGTGGGGTCATCCAGTTCCGAGTCCCAAGAAAGGTCGCTATCGCTAAGCCCCGAGGCATCGACCACAGAACCGGCAACAGAAGAGGCACGGGAGCGGTTGATGTGAATGTTGGGGACTGGGTGTGGCGACAGCGTATCACGGCGACGCGGGCGCGGGGGGCGAGGAGATGTCGCGCGGCGTCCGCTAGGCGAGGGAGCGGGGGATGCGTTGCGGGCATCCTTCTTGCCGTCCTCATTGTAGCCACCACGGCCATTGTAGCCGCCGCGTCCGTTGTAGCCACCCCGGCCCGTGAAGCCATGCTCGGGTTGGGGCGAGGCGGACGGAGACCTGGCACGAGAACCCGGAGGTGGCGTATCAGCGCGAGAAGAGCTCTGTGGCTCGGCCACTTCGTTGTATCCACCTCTTCCGTTGTATCCACCACGACCAGTATAGCCCCGAGAGGGCGACGAGGTTCTGTGCGGAATCTGAGGAGTGCCAGAACGGGAGTCAGACTCAGGAGCATCGTTGTAACCGCCACGGCCGTTGTATCCGCCACGACCGTTGTAGCCACCACGGCCAGTGAAATCCCCAGCAGGGGATTCGCGGCCCTCAATGGGGATAGTCTCGGCAGGAGGGCGGCGGTCGTATGCAGAAGGCGGACCGACCTCAGAAGTGCCCATGGAACGAGGAGTATGAGGGTGAGTGTCAGTCGACGCTTCACCCTCGTTGTACCCACCACGGCCTTCGTTGTAGCCTCCACGTCCCTCATTGTAGCCACCCCGTCCATTGTACCCACCGCGACCACCAAACCCAGGCTCGCCGTCAATCGGAGTAGCAGCCTCGAAAGTCAGAGAGGGTGAGTTGTGACGGGAAGGAACCTTTTCCTCAGCAGGCTCGCTGACGTCGGGGAAGGACTCAGTCGACTCGTTGTATCCGCCACGGCCGTTGTAGCCACCACGACCGTTGTAACCCCCACGTCCCTGGAACGCACCGGAGCTCTCCATAGCGTTGTGAGCTGCCTCAACACGCATGGGAACCTGCGCGCCAGAAGTCGAGGATCGACCGCGGTGGTGGGAGCGCACGGAGGGCCGGGTCTCATCTGCATCATCACCGCTCAGGGAGATGCCGAGCGGGTCGGCGGAGTCGGGTTGATTGTCCATTGACCCAGGGGTCGGAAGACCATTCGGCGCTGCGCCTTCGGCTTGCCTCTGAGCACGTCTGATCTGCTTCTTCTGCTCCCGAAGCTTTGCCTTCTGGCGGTGTTTGCGCATCTTCTCGTGGTTCTTCTTCTTCTTTGCCTTCTCCAGGGCCTTTCGTTCCTTCTTCTCTCGCTGCTTGTCCTCTCTTGCGATTTGCTTGAACTGGCCCTTGGCATGAGCAAGGTCGTAGCTGAGACCAGTTGAAAGCAACTTCTCCCTGCGGCTGAAGCAATTTTCGCGGACGACTTCGATAGGAGTGGGCCTTGCGTAACGCTTCGCCGTAATCTTAAGAAGCACAGTGTATGTTCCCGGCTCAAGATCGATTTCTGTACTGACAGAGCGCTTCATGTAGTATGGGCCGTTGCTGCGAACAATGTAGTCGGGCTCGTCGCCTCTGTGGACCCGGAACTGGAGATGGAAGTCATAGGGACCCTCGAGACCCGCAAAGTAGCGGTCATCAAGTTGCTGAAGGACAATGACGACCGGGCTCGGCTTGCTGAGAGTAACGGTGAACTTGGTGTCCAGGTAGTCAACGGACCACGGAACATTGAGGCTCGTCCATTGCTGGGTGATAGTCCACTCGGGCCCGAAAAGACGGGTGCGGTCGAAGTGCTGGTAATGGCGCAGGAGGTCCTTGTAGCTAATCCAGAACACACCGTCGTCTCCAAACCGGTGGTTGAGTTCTTGCATGCGCTCGGGAGTCCACTCCTCAGAGCCGTCAGACCATGCGCCACTCCATTCAGTCTTACCCCAAGGGTTCCTTCAATTCATCAGCCATGTCACTTCAGTGCTGGTATTTCACCTGACTCACCTGAGCTTGAGTAACCTGTGTTCCCCAATTTCTCTGGCTTCCATGATGGAGTAGGCATGTTTCTCCTGGATGCCCTTCCTCTCACCATAGCTGCCACCCATTTGACCACAGCCAAAGAGGAAGTCCTTGTTCACTTGCATGAGCTCCTGCCAGTACTTATTCTTATCGAGAATGTCTGTGGAGAACAGCTCGGAGGTGACACCGCCAGTGAGATCCTCGATACCCTCACCTACAAAGCCACCGTCAATGGCCGAGTAGTCGCCATGGGCTTTGGCGTATGCCTTCTCCAATAGCGGCAACCATGTTTCGTTCGGATCGCTGCATTGTGCAAAGTACAGCGCTCTTGATCCGGTCTGCATAACAGTCCGGTACTCCTCTTCGGGGCTTTTTCTGTTTTGCAGCTCGAGCCATTGGTGGCGGTCGCGGATTGAGTCGTCGAAATCCTCCTTGATAAGGTACAGTTTGTCATCGATGACTTCGGAGATCCACTCTCCATCTGGACAAGGTCAGCATTTCTTGGCATTGATAACGGGTATCGTAACACTGACCTCGGTGGAAGACGAAGCCGTAAACGCCGACCTCCTCATCCCGCGCCACACAGACGCGGTTGATGAGATCTTTCTTGTTGCTCAGCGTGCACAGGGCCGACATCAGCCAGCAATCGCCGTCATTGCCCTGCCGAATATCATTCGCCGAGGCGCCGTCGACGAAGAAGCGCGGGTTATCGAAAATGTCCTAGGCCCTTGTCAGTCGCCACTATCCCCCGGTCCGTAAGCGCTAGGCTATAATATCTTACCTCTATCCTTTTCACGGACATGGGCTTGAGCTCCGACGTAGTCTCGCCCAATGTGGTCAAGCAGTCCGGGGGCACGCCCATCTGCTTGCTGCGCCGAAAGTCCGTCTCGAGATCAAAGTGCGGATCTGAGTGGCGACTTGTCAGCAACTAGCTCGCAGGCCAGAATTAGCTCGCGTAACGGGTCTTACCTCTGTATTTCTGGTTGATGCGCCGGCAGTCGCGCACTATTTTCCGGACCTTCTCTTGACACGCGGCCACGGCCTCCTCGTAGGAGGCCATGGCATTCTGCGCCTGCGGGCTCCCGGCATCGCGCTCTTTCTTGTGGTGCGCGGCGGCGCGTTTTGCGTAGAGGTTGTCGGGCAGGAGGGTGAATATCTTGCCCGGGTGGTTGGTGGTGAACTTGTCCCAGAATTGCTGCACCTCCTTCTGCGGGTGTTGCTTCTTCATCTTGCGGCGTGGAGGCGCCGGGTCGGGCGGCGGTGGCGATCGGTCTCGTTCGGAAACGGAGGGTGCGCGGGAAGGAGCTCGAGAGGGGGGACGGGTCGATGACTCGAGGAGTTCAAAGTTGGATCTGGAGCTCGACATAAGGTATGTAGAGGCTAGCGGAGAGGTGGGCGGCTACTGATGGTTCAATGACCAGGGTATCAAATACGGCGAAACGAAGAGCGGTGGGCGTGTGGATTCATAGCGGCGACGTGGAGAATGCGGAGGAGGGTTTTATAGCAGGCGACGGTAAGGTCAGCCAGGAGGGTTGAGAGGGATGGAGAGAAGGTGCGGCTGAGCGGTGCTCGCATGCGGCAGCTCCATGGTGCGAGGATGGCGCGGGCTTGGAGGCGTGTATTTTCAGAGCGTGCAGGGTGGGGGCGGTAAAGCTGCCACCGCGGGCACCCATGTCGCGGGCGGCCCGCCACTCACAGCGCGCGATGCCAGCCCTGGGAACCACAGCAAAAGCGAACGTGTGGCTGTTCTTGGCTGCTGCAGCCCCGGCCTGTTCCAGCGCCGTCCGGTCGACAGTCTGAGCCCGTCCCGGCCTAGGCGGCTGTGCGTGAGCGGCCTGGTGGAAACGGCCTCTAGCGGAGAAGGCAGAGGTGTGATGCCTGTCAGGCAACTAGGGGCTCTGTCGATGACGGACAGCCAAACACCTCACAACAGCACCGTGATTCACCACCACCCTCACCGCGCCCTTCAGGGCTGCGTTCCACGGTCACACCGAGGCGCAGAGCTTGCCCTGTGCAGTGGCCGTCCCTCGCCGGCCAGGACGGTCCGCACCGCTGCGATGCCACCTGAGCGCTCGAGATACGCTGTACGCGTACCCGGCCTCCGGATCCAAGCCAGGCCGAGCCCACACACACGGCACCCCACCGAACGGTACTATTTCTGTGCTGCCTGCATTTTGCATACCGCTATTGGCTGCATGCCCGGGAGTACCGGGATTTGGTCGAGCGACTGCGGACCCGCCCGAGCGACTCGTAGGGCTGCTCAAGGCTGCCGCGCCCCGCAGGCGCCGCTGCCGACACCATCTGCTCTGCTCGTCTACATCGCTCCAGGCCGCCGGGCCATGCACGAGACCTTCGAGCCGCGCCGGAAGCTGACAGGGAGAGACGCACGCGGTGGCACATTGCGTCCCAGGCACGCTGCATCTGCATGTCAGCACACCACAGATTCACTAGTCCCTCTGCTTCATCATCGTAAAAAAGCCTACCAAGGGGCTTGCGTGCTACTCCATGCTTTTTTGCCCCCGCGGTGCGGAGCCTCCCACCCTCGAGTCTCAGTACTTACTCGCGTTTGAATGCCACGATCTGACGTGTCCGCCGAGTTCTGCTTTCGGCGCGGTCTCGCGACTCCACCACTTGCATTGAGCAATACGTAGGGCAGAGCCAATGCGGCGGGGCGGAGGCGGTACTGCATGTGAAGAGTCACATACTGGCTGTCTCCCATGCTGTCGACAACTCAGCATTCGTCACATTGCTGACAGCAGAGACCGCTTCCGCCCGTCACCGCAAAAGGGTTCCCAGTCATCGTCATCATCGACAAAGCTCAGGGATTGAAAGCGATTGGTCGATTTCGGGATGTGCGGTGCGCAAGGGACAATTTTTTTCTTTCTTCGCCACTCAGGCTACTCGCATCGTCGAATAATCTTGCCTGGCGACCTTCTTTCTAAAAGAAGGGCATGGTGGTGGATCTGCTGCTGAAACGGAAGGACCTGAGGTTGGCGGGCTGAGCTCTTTTGCCTACTTGACTGAATCATGCGACTCGATCTGTTGAATTCTCGGTGTGATGCCCTGCCTGCGCCTCGGTGGAGGTTCGCCTGCTCAAACCGTCTCTAAGGAGTATCTTATTGTGGTACGCCGGCTCATCATTTCCTTGCGGGGTATATCCTACAGGCCGCATGAAGGATGGCCGTGTCCAAATTAGAAATCTGATGATTGGGCGTACAAGGCCGAACAGGCCTATTTGGCGAATTTCTCCTCGCGGATAAAGGAGACAATATCTAAGACATGCAGGAATGTCGTACATGCTGGCTAAAAAGGGCCCAGAGGCCGCACTTGCTCAGCCTACTTTGCCTACGGCCAAAGGTAAGCTAATCCTGATCATTCGTGACGTATCGGTGACGGCACAGTACGTTACAGAAAACTTGAGCCCACTTACTTTGGCTGAAAAAGCATATGCCCACACGGAAACGTGAGGTTGTGGGCCTCCTACGTGGGGAGCTAAAGTAATTGTACACACCAAGATCTGAGCTCATGACTGCACATATCCATCCAGACATCCGATCCAACTACCCATGTCAGTAGGACCGCAGTTTCTCTTTGGGTTCAATGTTTTTGCAACCTGCTGAGATGGTCAATCGTCTTGGGACCCGAGTCAGTCAACATTTCCAATAAATGGTTTGAAATAACTCAATTGCTGCTACCAGAAAAGACCTGGGTATAGTCGCTTCGGGTATAAGAATCACTGTAAAAATGCATTGCAGCGGGCGAGCAAGCCGTGCAAGCAGTAGCGAGTGCGGTAGCAGCATGCAGAGAGAAGCCTGTAACCCCGTTCGGACCCTTAAGTCACCTTTTCCCTCACAATCAACCCACTTTTGCCGAACGCTCAAAACTCCCAAATGTCTGACCCATATGACCCTCCGACGTTGAAACTCATTGTTTTCCTGACGAACAGGTTTACTTCGACTCCGCAGCAGCGGGAGCCTCGGCGGCGGCGGCAACGGGAGTCTCGGCAGCAGCGGGAGTCGCGGCAGCGGCGGGAGTCGCAGCAGCAGCCTCAGGCTTGGTCTCCTCGGTCTTCGCAGGCTCTTCGGTCTTAGCCTCATCCTTCTTCTCAGCGGCAGGCGCAGCGTCGAGGATAGGATACTCGTCGAGGGGGCCGCTGGTGGCAGACATGCCCTCGGCAGCGGGCTTCGCGGCGGCAGTGTCGTCTGCCGTAGCAGTAGCGGAGGGCGCCGGCGCAGCGGCACTCTCGGACGGCGCAGGTTCCGCTGGTAATAATGGTACACTTGTTAGCATCAGGGCGGCTTTTTACCGTAGTGCACACGGGCTGCAAGCGCGGGTCATGCGCGGGAAACTCACCGGCACCGGTGGGCTCCGGAACTTGTTCCTCCTTCTTGGCGGCCTCACCCTCCGGGGCAGGCGCCTCGGCCGGCTTGGGCTCCTCCGGTTTGGATTCCTCCGGTTTCTTCGCGTCGGCAGTGTCCGCAGCAGCAACAGGAGCGGCAGCAACTGCACCAGCAGCAACAGCGGCGCCGGAGGCCGGGGCAGCGGCGGGCGCGGGGGCCGCGGGTGTTGTCTCGGTCGGCTTGCCGGCGTCGGTCGCGGTTGCAGCCTGGTCGGCGGGCTTCGCAGCGTCGGCGCTCGGCTTGTCGTCGTTCTTCTTCGCGGCCTTCTTCTTCTTGAACATGTTCTTGAAGGCCTTCTTCACGGTGGCCATCGCATCAGGGGCTGCAGAGGATGGGTCAGCATGAATCGCGGCGCTGGCGGGGTTGGCGCGCAGTCTTGACGACGGCGCTCGTCGACTGGGCGTGGGATGCAGCGGGGACTACTCACGGACTCCAGGCATGACGGCGGTAGTGGGCTATCGAGCAGATGCTCAACAGCAGCAGGTGGGTGATGGGAAAGTGTTTGGGGAGAGGATGCACTCGGGAGGCTTGGGCGGGAGGCGTCCGGGTTTTGAAGGAGCGATGGCCCAAAGGAGCGAAGCGGTCGGCGGGCGGTCGTGGAGTGGAAGAGGTCGTGAGACTCCAGGAGCTCAAAGCGCTCGCGCAAGGATGCAGCTTGCTCAGCCCCAGATTCAAAGACGCGCCAAGGCCGTTTCAGGGTTTCAAGCTATTTTTGGTCCAAGCGCCGCTCACTTGCGCTGATTGCTCGGCTGTGCGCGAAATCAATAACTTTATCTGCCTTGCGCGCGCGCCCAGCAACGTGCTCTCCGTGCGCCGATGCCCGCCTCCGCCGCGATAGGGGCATCGTCCGCTACCGTTCAATTTCCGCCGCTGGTCGTGCCGAGATTCGGGGTAATAAATCTGCTACTCTGCCAGCAACAACGCCGCGCCGCGCAGCGCAAAGTAATGCCGAGCCCCGATTCATGCCATCCCCGAGGCCCCCGAGAGCTCATACAAATACCAAGACCAATTTCCCCTCATGAAGGATCTTTCCGCGCCCATGGTGCTTGCGTCTGCGGCATTTGTCCTCGATCGCCGGGTTGCGGTGGTGCGGTCTGCTTCCACGGTGCTGCTGTAACCGGCGCGCCTCCCGGCATCGCCCCCATTTGCGTCATCCCTGGCGGGGCTGGCCGGCCCGCCCCCCCTGACGGCCTCGCAGCCCACGGAGCAGCCGTCATAGGCAAGCCGGTCGCCGGGTTAGATGCCCATGGAGCAGCAGTACCTGTCTGCTGTGGGAAGCGCTGAGGGCCGTCGGACGCGCCGCCCACGGGCGTCCTCCCGGGCTGGCTTGTTGTATGAATAGACTTTGGAGGCTCTGCTGCCGTCGGGTCTTTCTCCCAGCGAAACAGTGAACCGAAGGGGAAGTGCTGTACCACGGGGAATTTGGAAAGAACCTCGGCGTTGTACATCTTCAGCATTCCCTGTGCAAGGTGTCAATGTTGGGGCCGGGAAGATTGAAATTAGAGTCATACCTTGTTGATCTTCGCCCAGCCGGCTCGTACTCCAGAAATGTCGAACAAAATGGGGCTGTGCTCCCAGAAAGGCCCCTTCTTCACGTCATAGATGAAGCCAATCGCGCTGAAATACATGTTAACCGAACGCTCTCGTTCGACTGCGTTCTTCTTTGCCACATCGCCTGGGTTGGGGGCGTCAAGCAATGAGCCCTCCCCAGGGATGTCTGCTGCCGACTGGATAGGAGGCGATAGCTGGGCGGAGCCAAAAATATACGGGACGAACGAGTGGTCGTCCAGGCCCCAGACTCCGTGCGATCCAGCTGGCTCGAGCGTGTACGTCAAGATGAGTCGGCGAATGAGATGCAAGTATCTGGCCACAATCAGCAAAGGGCGGCGCATGCTCATTTAACGCACTCACGGCTCGATGACACCGAGAACGATTCCTCGCTCTTCAACACCAGGATCGCTCTTTGCGAAGCCGCCTAGCTTCCAAATACCACCCAGAAAGGCCAAGAAGCTCAGCTCGTGGCCCGTTCCATAGTCCAGTCTTTGAGCACTGCCAAAGCTTCCAACGAGGTAGGCCTGAAGCTCGTCCTTTGCAGAAGTTGCGTTGCCTTTCTTGGTCAGGACGTCTGAGGAAATGGCGTCGTCCAGCAATTTGGGCAAACGAGATTCAACAATCTCAAACCATTTCCTGAAACTGATGTTGCCAAATCTCCGTGGACCGGGGTCCGGAGGCGCCTCATCCATGATAGCTTCGAGTTTCTCCATCAAAGCCTTCAGTCTCAGCACCGGGCCCGAGAACTTGACAGCCTCACTGTTGAGCGGCCAGGCTTCGTACGAAGAAGCGGTTTTCTTGGGAAACATGGCGGCATTCAGCTGCAGCAGCCACGTCATGATGTCGGCGTAGCCCGTGGAGGTGAGAAAGAAGCCGACGTCTTCGCCGTCGTTGATCTGCTTCTTGGGCAATGCAAACTCATGAGGGGCATCCAAGTCGATCTGCTGCAGAGATCGGATGGCTTGTTTAAGGTCGGCCATGGTGCTGGTGTTGGTGGTTGTGTACCTGCGACGCCTGAAACCGGTGATGAAATAGGTGGGTCTCATCTCACGTGCGAGCGCGACGTGGCCCAAGCTCCGGCTGTAGAGTCTCGTCAGGGTCTGCCGCTCGCCGAGGCTGGACCATGGCGGACAATCGAGAAAGTGTAATAGGCAAAGAAGTTGGTGGATGACGCGTCGCCGACACGTCTCAGCCTGATGGCCGCTGGGGCGCTCAGTGCTTATGCGGTGCAGGAGCGACCGGGTCAACAAGCAAGCGTGCCCGTCGCTGCCCCCACCACCTTGGGTGCTGTTTCCTGCCGCAACAAGCAGCTTCCACAAAATGCGGGCTCTGGTTCTCTCAGCTTCGTTGCTTCCACCCACGAATCTACGCGCGACGAATGCCAACCGTTATCGCCGTTTCTTCATTTGCTCTTGCATGATGCTTGGCGCGATTAGCTGGACCGAAATTTACTTTGAGAATTTAGAAACTATCCAGATAGTAGCTTTAATTTTTTTTTCTCATAGACTGAGTGCAACTTATCGTGAGTGTTATTGTAAACGATCAATTCCGCTTTCCGGGCAGGAGGTACCGCGGGAATACGTCGCACCGGGACCCGCGCGTAGGTCAGGCACCTATCCCACTCCACAGCTTTAAACTCTCACCATGAACAACGACAACCTGCCGGAACAACTTTCCAGCCGCAGTGTTGCAACAAGTAAGCAGACAAGAAAACAAGCGCAATGGCTCGCTTTTCAGGCGCACCCGCTCGAGACGTGAGCATTATATTGCTTTCCGACAGCTCGAACGATGAACCTGATCGGCGTCTCTCTTAGCACGACTCCGATAACGAAGTTTTGAAGCCCGACTTCCTCGACGGCATTACATATACGGCACAAGACTCTCCCGGCTCGAGCAGTGTTGATGGCGAAAATGATAATGCCGTCAATTCCGAGCCAATGCACGAAGACACCGAAGACGACCCGAATTCGCAGCTTCTGCGCGAAGCGGATACCAATCCGACCCCGACAAGCAGCCATAAACGGACAGACGAGGAACAAGCAGCTTTACTAAATTCCACCCTCATAGCACACAGTCGCCGTCCAGCGCCTCTCCCTAGCAGACCTGCGAGACGAGCAGCTTCAAGAGAAGGCTACAGAGCGACATCCACACCACATCGTAGCAGGGGACCAGCTCGTCCGGACGTGTACGAACTACCTGCGGACTTCCCTCCTTCCAGTCCCACGCCTGTATCGCTTCAGTCCGAAGCCCAGCATGAACATGCGGGAGAATCCAACGCACGTCACCTAAGATCAACCACGAGGGCACAGAAAGCATCAGAGCCCAAAGAAAATGAAGCAGTGCCGTCGGCCACTACAGTCTCTGAGGCGCCAAAAAAACGAAAGCCAGGCCGTCCAAGGAAGGACCCGACGGCCGCTCGAATCATAATTAAACGCCAAAACGAAGAAGCTGGGGCGTCAAAAGAGGGCGACAAACGCATCAAACGAAAGAGCAGCATGGCTACAACGCCTTCGAACTCCCAGACGTCCAAATCGACTCCCAGAAAAGCACAAACCGCAACAGAAAAATTGTCACGAATGCAAGCCAAGGTGGCGAATGTCCAAGAAGCTCCGCTTGACGATGGGCAAATGAGCGACGCTCCTTCGGATAGACACGCTGCGAATTCGACAACGGAATCATGCTCTAGCGACGATGAATCCAACGATGATTCTGATATGCTTCATGGTCTCCAAAGGCGATTGCGACGCATTAAGGCCAATAAAAAAGGAGTGAAGAAGGTTCTGGAAAAGCGGGACGAATACGAACTCAAAGAAAACAACGAATCCACCAAGTTCATCAACCGCATCTGTCACGACCTTCAGAAGGAGCTTAAGGGCATCCTGGAAACATCGACTGTCTCGATTGAGATAGAGTCTGTACAAGTGAGCGAAGGCATAAGAAGCCTTGCAAGGAAGCTTAGTAAGTTCGACTTGGCAAATGGAGAGGAGATCAAAAAGTTTCTTTTCCAAGATCTTTACGCATTCATCTTTCCGTGCCTATTGGAGACTCTTTGCAGCATCGTCAATTTTTACGTAAATTTTCTCACAAAAGACGGCCCTCCGGACAAGATCCCCACGTCCCAGCTGACGGAGGTCGCTGGAGTCATGGCTGCAATTATTAACCTTGATACGCGAGCCAAGAAGAGCGCCCGGGAGAGCAACGTGCAAGTACCGACTCATCTCTCCATTGTTAGGCCGACTCGACATAACTTCATTGCTCCCCTCAAGACGCTCCATCATCGACTAGTCCAGCTCGTCGCGCGACAAAATGAACAGGAGGAGCGGAACAAAGCTTTGCGCGCTGAGCAAAGACGTCTCGAACGGGCCAATCTTCGACGTCAGCAAGAAGCCGAAGAGAAGGCACAGGAGAGAGCATTCTTGGAGGATTGGGGAGGACTACACATCGCCCGCAAAGAAGTCGAGCCAGATGTTCGTCGGTGGCATCACCTTGATTTTGTTCCACTCCCGTCGGCCCACGAGCCAGAGGTCATTCGAGACCTTGACGTCAATGGCCAGCCCTTTGATAGGGTTGTCATGTTTCATCATGCGCGGAACCCGTTGCGGAGGCAGAACTTAGATGATGAGGGGGTCGAGTGGACTGACTGGGAGTGCCTGGCTCTCATGGAAGCCCTGGCAAAGTATACAGCCATGGAATTCCGTGAGCCAATCCTACAATGCCCACGAAGAAGTTATGCTAATGGATAGGCAGCCAACCCCAGGTATACGGTGTACTTGAAGATCATTAAGAAGCACTGCGGTCCGGGCGGTGCTCTGCGCCGATTCAATGTATCGGAAATCGTCCGGAAGTCCCAGTACTTCAAGCTCATGCTGGAGGACCGAGAATGGACACGGCTGATTCCCACCTTCTAAGAGATAACCCTGCCTTTCCGTGTTTTCCAACTTGGCCCATCTAGTGTTGATAGATAACGTCACCGGGGATCTAAAAGACCATTCCACATGCCTTTATGTTTTTTTTCCATACATTTTCCAACCACTTCATCAATCCTTAGATTTATCGGGAAGACGAGCCTAATTGTTGTTTGTCATCGTTCTAATCCTACGTGCGTTGTGGAATTCTCTCAGGACGCACCTTCCTATCTAGACAGGATGAAAATGACTCTACGTTGCTTACAAAGGGACGCGCTCGAGTACAAAGGTGAGTCATGCATGCAGTAGGCTATATTAGCTGTCGTCTGACACCTGCATATAGCTCCAACATCGAACGTCAACTCTAGCGGAATCGGACCTCGAAAAGCCACCATGAAGCTGCCTTTCACCACTCTCGACGTGTTTACCACGACGCCCTTCAGTGGCAACCCTGTCGCCGTGGTCCGGGTGCCCGCCTCTTGCCGCGATGCGCTCACTGAGGAGCAAAAACAAAAAATCGCAACCGAATTCAACCTTTCCGAAATCACCTTCCTGCATGAAGCATCTGAAGGCGACAATGGCGCAGTCGCCGACTACGACATCTTCACCGCGCGCTCGCGCATGACCTTCGCCGGCCGTAAGTCCACGACTACCTAGAAACCAGCCAACCAAAAACAGCCCCCACGCCAGCGACGTCCTCCCTCCCCCGCCTGATCTCTTACCGCAAAACTGACCAACAACACCCGCAGACCCCACAATCGGCACCGCCATCTTCGTCTCCACCACCGGGCGCCCGCTCTTCCCCTCCACCCACTCCCTGCGCACCCTCGCCGGCACCATCCCCCTCGCCTACAACCCCTCCACCGCCACCGCCTCCGTCCACCTCCCCCACGCCGTCCACGAGCACTCCTTCCGTCCCCCCCACCCCCAGTCCCTCACCTCCTCCTCATCTCCCCCCACCGTCCCCATCGTCTCCATCGTCCGCGGCATGGCCTTCTGCCTCGTGCCCCTCCCCACGCTCGAGGCCCTCGCCGCCGTCGACGCCTCGCTCGTCCCCGTCGCCGACGCGTACCAGGCCAAGTGGCTGGATGCCGGCAGCGGCTGGGACGTCGGCTTCACGGGCTCGTTTTACTACGTCGACCTCGGCCTCGACTACGACGACCAGCGCGGCCGCCGGCTGCTGCGCACGCGGTCCATCGGCACGAGGGAGGACCCCGGGACGGGGAGCGCGAGCGCGGCGCTGTGCTGTTATTTGGCGCTGAGGGAAGACAAGGGGAAGGGGAGGGGCCCGTTTGAGTTTCATCTCGTGCAGGGCGTGGAGATGGGGAGGAGGTGCGATGTTTTTGTGAGGGTGGTGAGGACTGAGGATGGCGGGGCGGTGGAGGAGGTGGTGTTGACGGGGAGTGCGGTGGAGGTCATGGAGGGGGTTGTGAGGGTGGAGTGAGGGACTATTTGAGGGGGGGCTGGGCATCGTGTAGGAGTCGTTTTGTGAGGTGTGGTTGGGGTAGAGGACTGCGGGTGCTCGGTAGCTTTTCAGGACGATACTGTTATGAGCAGGCAGTCACATGCAGATATCTTGATAGAGTTATAAACATACGTCCGGATATCTGCATGAAGGAAAGCCTTACTGTGACTTTCAGGCAACTTGCAACTTTCTTCTGTGATTTGACTTCTACGTCTAGTCTTAAATTGGCGACTATATAGAATTTCCAGAGGTAGGCTTGGTGTTTGTAACCACGTACATCAAACTCTCGTTTTCATGGAGAATGATGTCATGGCATGAGATCTTCGGCTAAAACGAACGCTGATGAGGCTCTGATAGGGTGATGCGACCTTCCGCTTATGTATGCAAAATTTACAGGCAACGTATAATCTCCTTACATATGACTAGTATTCAACAACTTTGCGGATCGCATCGTATATCCCTAATCAGTTAGCATTTTGCATTCAGGCTGGATGCGGTTGAACTTACGGACGACATCAGGAACGTTAAACTTCTCGTATAACAAGCCCATATGCGTACTCCACCCCGCAACACGCTGCACAGGTGCTTCCAGTCTCAAGAATGCACCTTCTTGGATTGTTGCTGCGACCTCAGCGCCGACACCAGAGTTTATCATACTCTCATGCACGACGATGGCCCTTCCAGTCTTGTTCACGCTGCTCAAGATGGTCGGCCGGTCCCAGGGATAAATGGTCCTCAAATCAATCAGCTCAATGCTGACGCCAAAGTCCTTCTCAGCGGCAGCGATGGCGGTAGAGCAGTTGTACAAAGGGGTGCCATAGGAGACAATGGTCACATCTTTTCCTTCTTTCAGGACCTCCGCTTTCGACAAGGGTAGGGTGTATGCTTCATTAGGGACTTGTTCCACAGCTGCCCGGTAGAGAATCTTGGGCTCCATAAACACGACGGGGTCGTTGCACGCGATAGATGCTAGAAGTAAGCCTTTGGCCTGAATCGGCGAGCGTGGAACCACCACGCGCAGTCCAGGGATATGTGTGAAGAGAGACTCGGGTGACTGAGAGTGATATCTGAAACAAAGGTTAACATGTCACAAGGCCAGTACGGCAGCCAGCCAGCCAGCCAGCCAGGGACTCACAATGCACCGTGCCCTACACCCCCCATGGGCATTCGCACGACCAGCCCCCCCGCATGCATGTCCGTTGTCCCCGCCCTGTATCTTACCTTGGCCGCCTCGTTCACAAGTTGATCGAAGGCCGGGTAGACGTAGTCGGCGAACTGGATCTCGGCCACCGGCTTCATCCCTTCCAGCGCGGCGCCAATGGCGAAGCCGACGATTCCCTGCTCGCTGAGTGGAGTGTTGAAGACTCTTTCGGAGCCGAAATCGTTGGCTAACCCCATAGAGCATCGGAAGACACCGCCAAAGGCTACGTCCTCGCCGAATACGAGCACGCGGTCGTCGGTAGTCAGGGCATGGCGCAGGGCGGAGTTGACGGCCTGGAATACGTTCTGGCGCGTGGTCTTCGAGTCGCGGACGTGCTGGGGCAGCTCGGGGTTTGATAGACTCGATTTGGGGGTGTGAGCGAGCAGCGGGGTGGTGGCGTAGTCGATGGGCAGGTTGAGGCGGGCGTTCGGAGGATGTGTGGAGTAGGGCCGTCGGACATAGATTGGAGCGCGCGGGCCGGCCAGACGGGCGACAAGACGCCGTGGCGACGGTGATACTCGAGACTTCATGACAACACGGGCGGGTTTGACAGATGCGGAGGCGCAACAAGAATCCGGGGAAGAGACGGGGTTGGTATACTATTTACGTGGGTGCGGGCGGCTAGCGGCGGCATAGGGCGAGGCACGCAGGAACCACAGCGCCAGTGAGGGCAGCTCTTGGACGGGCTGCACGGCGCTGCGGAGGGCTGGCTCTAGTGGGCAGCCCCCAGCAGCCCCCCCAGCTCACTTGCCGCATTGCGCATGGGTTCGCAGACGGCGGCCGGCACCGTCAGCGCCCACTGACTTGCCGGCTCCTGCGGGACGCGCCCGGCGAGCCCGAAGACTCTTCGTCGCGACGACTGCACATCAGCCCTGCGAGTTCTGACCGACACGCCCAGGACCCAACACCAAGTGGATGCGCGCGCGTGGACTGCTCTGTGTGGCTGCTTGAGCAAAAGAGTGGTGCCGAAGCCCGTTGACCGCCATACGTGCGCTTGAAACGCCCGGGCCCCAGTTTGGCCTGCGCGCCGCCTGCGACCCTCCGAGAGCACTTCAAAACACCCACCTCTGCCATCCCAAGCTTCGCCTCCACCACGTTGCTCCCCGCGACACCACCCTCTCAGCCCTTTTGCCGGCTTGCCAATGTCTCTTGTTTTTGCAAGGGCCCTTGCCAGTGGCCCTTTTGCTCCCAATGGCCTCGCCCGAGTGAGACCCATCGCCCTGCTCTCGGCTGGCCTGCTGCTGTCCGCCGTCGGCCATGCCGCCCCGCTGAGGAAGCATGTCCCCGTCGCCGTCCTCGCCGACGAGGACCTGCCCAAGGACCCCGCCGACGCCAGCCTCTGGATCTACCTGAGCGTTGCCGTCGCCCTGGTCCTGCTTGGAGGCGTCTTCGCCGGTCTGACCATCGCGTAAGTCTTCCCGAGCGTCGCACACCCCCGCCATTTCACGTCGTACCGCCACTGACCACTGTCTCAATCCAGCCTCATGGGCCAGGACGAAATCTACCTCCAAGTTCTCGCTGCCTCCGGCGACGGTGCCGAGCGCAAAAATGCCGCACGTGTGCTCCGTCTGCTCAAGAAGGGCAAGCACTGGGTCCTGGTCACACTGCTGCTCAGCAACGTCATCACGAACGAGACGCTGCCCATTGTTCTCGACAGATCGCTCGGTGGAGGTTGGCCTGCTGTCGTCAGCAGTACCGTCCTGATTGGTATGACTTCATGATGCGTCATTTCGAATTTTAGACGCCCCCTTCCGTCCATTGATCCGCCACTGACAGCTCCGTGACAGTTATTTTCGGCGAGGTCGTTCCCCAGAGTATCTGCGTCCGCTATGGCCTGCCAATTGGAGCCTGGATGTCACCCATCGTGCTCGCCCTTATGTGGATCATGTGTCCCGTCGCGTGGCCCACCGCGAAGTTGCTGGACTACCTCCTGGGAGAGGATCACGGAACAACGTACAAGAAGGCTGGTCTCAAGACCTTGGTCACCCTGCACAAAACCCTTGGAGAGAGCCCCGAGGAACGCTTGAACCAGGATGAGGTTACAATCATCAGCGCTGTGCTGGATCTTAAGGAGAAGCCCGTCGGAAGCATCATGACCCCGATGAACGACGTATTCACCATGTCGGCCGATACCGTGCTTGATGAGAAGATGATGGACAACATTCTCTCAGCTGGCTACTCCAGAATCCCCATTTACCAGCCTGACAACCCGCGTAACTTCGTTGGCATGCTCCTAGTCAAGCTGCTGATCACTTACGATCCCGAGGACTGCAAGCAAGTCCGCGACTTCTCCCTGGCCACTCTTCCTGAGACCCGTCCCGAGACTAGTTGCCTCGACATTGTCAACTTCTTCCAGGAGGGCAAGTCCCACATGGTTCTTGTTTCCGACTTCCCAGGCGAATCGTATGGTGCTCTTGGTGTCATCACTCTGGAGGATGTCATCGAGGAGCTGATTGGAGAGTGAGTGTTGCACCAAACAAGGAAAAAACCTGCAGTCAGGCGCTAACAATGCTCTAGGGAAATCATCGACGAGTCTGACGTCTTCATTGATGTTCACAAAGCTATTCGCCGCATTACCCCTTCTCCCCGCAACCGCGTCCCCAAGGGCGAAGTCGTTGCTGAGCGTCCCGAGGAGCTTGATGCCGATGAGACCACTGGTTTACTATCAGAGTCTCGCCGGAAGAGCACCGACAGCAGCCGCGTGTTTGGGACCAGCCCTCAGGTCAAGTTCTTGATGCGTCGCAGCAGCAGCGGTCACGTTTCGGCCGGAAAAGCAAAGCCACTTGGACTTCGGGATGGTACTTCTTCTGAGTTGAGGGAGCACCTCAAGCACCTTGGACCGTCAAATGCTGCTAGCAACCCCCGGTCTACCCGTATCAGCACTGTGAAGATCAAACCGAGTGTCGGCACGATCCCCGAAGCCAACGTCGAGAATGGAATTGGAAAGAGCGCGACTGCTCCTGCGGAAACGGACGCCCACCTTAAGGTCGGACCGACCGCTCTCCAAGGCGGCATTGGTGAAGGTGTTCTCGCCAACAGTGGCAGCAATGCCAAGGATGGTGCTCATGCTGTCGCTACGACTTATGGTGCTATTGGAAACAATGCGCCGCCTGCTGACTCCGAACGTCCTTCCGACCGCCCCTTGTCCAAGAAGTCCTCGAAAGACAACGCAAGCAACTCGTCCAAAAAGGCAAAGATTGTTGTCGACAACCGTCCCTTTGGCGAGCAGAGATCAAACAGTTCCAGCACCGTTGGTTCGATACACAGCGGATCCGCTCCCCGCTCCCCGCACGTCGGAAAGTCTGCTGTTAGGTCGGGTTCGATATCGGAAAACGTCATCGATGTGAACGGTGTCAAGAAGATGGTTCTCGATGTTTCGAGCAGCTCCGACGACGAAAACGAGCGCAAGGGTTCCAGCCACTCACACGGTTCGTCGCACAAAAACTGGGGAAGCAGCAGTGGCCACAGCGGCTTTGTCAATGTCCCGTCTAGCTCAAGTAAAAAGCCCGAGCGTGAGGCCAAATCCGCGGCCACGGACGGCCAAAACGATCAGAACGACGCAGACCCTAATAGCGGCACCGGCGACAGCCAAGTGATCCCCGGCGAGTCCGGCACGCAAAAGAAGAAGAGGAAGAAGCGCGCCAACAAAAAGAAGAAGGGTACTTGGTAAGGTGATGCGACGTCAGAAGACGGCGTTGGATCGGACGGGTAGGTTGGCGAAGAAGATCTGATGGCTTTTCTTTTTCACGTTGAAAGCGTTCGTTCATGGGTACTTTGGCGAAAGGTTACGAGGCATCATTCTATTTGTTTCCTCCCTTTCGTAAATGTCATTTTGATGTCACTCCAAGGTGGTGGGCAGGGCTTTCCCATTTTCTTTTCCTTCGGCTCCCTTTTCACTTCCTCGTTTTCTACGAGAAGTACGTCTCTCAGTGTTCGTCTGTCTTGGCGCATCCGCTCGGCAGACACGTTGCAGAAAAACAAACATGGTATCCGCGGCGCTGAAGGCGGAGAAGGCGACGAGATGATGGAAAAACGCTGTCGATGTACGATACGGAACCCTTTCGAACGGAAAACTTCCTTTTTTCCGCTCTCCTACTTTTCAAACATACATACTGAACATCTTATACTCTTTCATTGCGCTCCTCGCGATTCTTCGTTCCTTTCAATTGCTTGTTGTCTCGGGATAATTGTCTCTTTTGCCAGACGGAGGTTCAACACCCTTTGCGTGGTTGAGAGGGGGGGATAATTGGTTGATTCAGGGTTGCCCCCTTTCCTTTCCAAGGTCTAGATATTTTTGTTTATCCCAATAAAACCATTAGGTCTACAAGCTGAGTCTGTTCTCGTGATACCGCGGAAACGCCCCATGCGTTAAAATACAGACTGACGGCCTCGCCTCGCTCGATGCACCGGCCAAAAGGAGAAGAAAAAAAAGAAAATCAAAAGCAACAACCACTTCAGAAGAACGGCTGTGCTGCATCCGAGCTCACACCCATCACGTCGGTTCCCCTCGTGATTTTGACAAAACTCCTTCCTTCCTTCCCGCCTGTCCTTCCGCAAAACAAGCCTTCCTTGTTCCGTCCGGCAATCACCCTTCACCTCCACCACCCACTCACCCACCTTCCTCTTTACTGTCCCCCCCCCTACTGCTGCTGCTCCGCCGCCCTCACCCTCGCCGCCCTGAACCTGCTCACCCGCCGCACGCTCCCGTCCTCGCGCTCCTCGACGAGCGGGCCCGCGCCGGCCGCCTCCTCCTCCTCCTCCTGCGACGGCCGCACGAAGCCGCCGTCCTGCCGCTGGATCATCTTGGCGCGCAGCTTGTGGTACGCCGTCAGCGCCTCCTGCGAGAGGGTGGCGGGGTCGAGGCCGTCGGGGTCAGGTGCAGATACGGGTGTGGGGGATGAGGAGGAGGCGGAGGCGCGCTCGATGACGGTGGGGGCGAGGGTTGCGTTGGGGGGGCGGGTGGGGGTGGGGCGGTGGTGGGGGCGGGAGTTTTCTTGTTCTTCTTCTTCTTTTTCTTCTTCTTCTTCTTCGTCGTCGTCCTTGGGGAACGAGGAAGCGAGAGGGGTTTGGGGGAGCGCGGCGCGCGCGGTTTTGAAGCGAGAGGGTTTGCGGGTGGGAGTGGAGGGGGCGGGGTCGGTTGCTGAAGGTTCCGAGGGGGTTTGTTCTTGGTTTGGTAAGGTTGTGGTGGGGAAGGAAGAGGCGATGGGGGTTTGGGGCAGTGCGGCGCGCACGGCTTTGAAGCGGGAGGCTTTGCGGACAGGAGTAGAAGGGGTGGTGTCGGAGGACACGGCGGTGCTGCGCTCGATGATGGCGTCTGCGATGGGGCGGGGCTCGGTGGAGATTGGAGGGAGAGGTTCCGAGGCGGGTTTGGGAGCCGGTGAGACGTCGACGGAGTCGGCGAAGCGGACGCCCTTTGAAGAGGATGGGGAGGTGCAGTTGGATGTGGCAGCGGTCTCGACGGCGGTAGGCTCTGCAGCCTTGTCATTGTCCTGAGGCTTGGTGGACTGCTTGGTCTTGGTTGATGTCTTGGGAAGCAGCGCTGGAGGAATTTGCTCGTCCGTCCGGACGACGAGCTTGTGCACGCCTTGGGCTTGTTGCAGCATATTGTTCAGGTCTGCCTCTTCGGGTGCTGGACCGAGGTTCTCGATCATCTGGGCGTCCAATTTCTTTTCTAGATCCCTCATCTTCTGTAGGTATTCCTCAGTGATGACGGGCCTGCTCCTGCCCCACTCGTCCTCTTCCACCTCCTCAATGTCAGAGTCCTCTTCTTCATAGTCGTATTCGTCGTCGTCGCTGCCGCCTTCGTCCAGGTTCAGCTCCGCGACGACGTGGCCAACCTCATTCAAATGATATTCCAGCATTTCACGCCTCATTTGAGCATCCTCTTCAGACTCGTTCTCTGGGATCACGGGCTTCTGAATGCCTGGGTTTTGCGGGCCCGCGACCTCAGCACCGACAACCTCGTCTTTGTCGTTCAGCTCAACGACACGACTGCCTGGTTTGAAGTTCATATGTGCGCTGATTGAACCGCTCGCCTCGGGAACGCCAGAGGAACCAGCGGGCGCTTTCGTATCGGGAGCGAAGGCAACGGACTTCTTCCGACGTGGTGGGGGGGCAGCCGGTGATGAGCTTTCAGCCCGTACGGGTGCCTTTCCTTTATCCTGCTTTTTTCCTTCTGAGCCTGATTGATCGGAAGCGGTGGTCGGTTCGGCAGCATCAGATATTCCTTCGGCCTTGGACGAACCCTCGCCCCCCTCTTCAGGCAGCTCGATGCCAGCTTTTTTCAGAGTGTCCATGATCTGCGCCGTTTGGTGTCCTGGTTGGGAGATGGAACTGGAGAGAACATTTCCTTCCTCATCCAGCTCTTCTCGAATATCCATAAGCGGCCCTCCTTCCTCATCTGCCAGGCTCGGTTCGCTGATGATGATGACCTTGTTCAGCTTGTCCTCCGCAGCGTCGACTTGCTTCTGCACAGTGTCCACATTCTTCTGCACGTATTCCTGCCTCCGCGAAATCAAGTCGATGACCTGGTTCGCGCTCCGGTTCAAGTCCTTGCCCAGCAGCTCGGTGATTTCCTTCTCGTCGACTAGCTGGCCGCCGAATTTACGGCCAAGAAGCACCATGTCCGCAGCGGTGGGATCGGGCCCGTCGGGTGTCTTCTTGAATCCCTGGATCTCCTCCTTCAATCCCTCGTACTCGGCGTCCCATGTTTGCCAGTGCTGCAGCGATTTGCGCAGCCTCGCGATTTGCTCTTCGAGGCGTAGACGGTGGCTCTCGAGGTCGTCCAGCTGGTCGCGAGATTGCGCGCTCATCTTCGCAGGAATTGGAGGGCGGAGGGCGGCGGAGCTGGTTGTGAGGTTGTAGCCTGGTGGTTGCAAAGAAAAGAGTGACGCGAGCGGAAGGCGCTTGGAACTGGGCGCGGAACAGGCCGCAGACCCTGCGCTTGTGATGACAGCATCGCAAAAGTGGTTGCCAGTGATCAACGCCGCAAACCTCCGACTCCGACAGCTTTGAAAGCACGGACAACGGGCCGCCACTCGGGCTGAATCAAGCAGCTCCACCGACACGCGCCCTGCACATCCCACGTCGACCACGCGCGCGCTTCCCAGACCGCTACATTGCGGGCGATCGGCGCGCTGCCCCAAACCTAAACCACACAACACCTCAATACCGCCTCTATCATGTCCCGAGCAGCGCGCCGCGAGAGCGGGCCCCAGGCTGCGAAGGGCTCGCAGGCAGTTGAGGACGGCGGTGAGCCACTGCACGCCCGTCTTCAAGCAGCGTTGTGTTTCGAGCCCACCAAGAGTACTGACGAGAAGCCCGCCGTACCAGACATCTGTCCCGTGTGCAAGTCGTCGCGCTACCTCAACCCCAACATGCGCTTCCTCATCAACCCGGAGTGCTACCACCAGATGTGCGAGTCGTGCGTCGACCGCATCTACTCCCACGGCCCCGCCCCCTGCAGGATCGTCGGCTGCGGCAAGACCCTGCGCAAGAACCGCTTCCGGAAGAAGACGTTCGAGGACATCCAGGTCGAGCGCGAGGTCGACATCAGGCGGCGGGTCGCAGCTGTGTAAGTGCTCTATGCGCGCGTGAAGGCTGGCGATGGTGAACCTGCGCTGCTTACGCAATGCTCCGTAGCTTCAATCGCCGCGAAGACGAGTTCGAGACGCTACAAGATTACAACGACTACCTCAACGACGTCGAGGACGTCACCTACGACCTCGTCCATCGCATAAACGTCGAACAGGCCGAGGCCAAGCTTAGAAAGTATGCCGAGGCGAACCAAGCCTCCATCAAGGAGAACGAGGTCCTCTCCATGCAGGAAGCCTCGGCGTGGGAAGCACAACAGGCCGCGGAGAAGGAGCAGGCCAAGCTGCGCCGGGAGGCCGCTCTGCGTGAGAACCAGGAGCTGCAACGCGAACGTCTGGAGGGCCGCAGGGACGTCATCAACCAGCTCGCCAGCGGCCAGGGCGACGCCTCGAAGATCGCCCAGGTCCATCTCAAGCGTGCTGGTCAAACCCGCATCCAGCCCTCCGGTCCGCGCGTTCCCGCCGGCGCGGCCGCACCTACGCCGTCTAACGGTGCTCCTGGCGGCGGCGGCTTGGACGGCGGGTTCCAGATCAAAGGTCTCAAGAAGAAGGTCATCCAGGTGGAGAAGCCCTTCGATGCCTTTGGTGGAGATACCGAGACGCGCGAGTACGCCATCATTCAGGACCGCTACGACTGGAACTGGTTGGATGACTACTACTCGAAGCCTGTCTACGCGGCAGGTGGTTGCGACATCCAGGAGTACTACTCACACGCACTGTGTGATGCATTCTCCGGCTTCGGCATCTTTGTGCAAGACGAGATCACAAGTAAGGACGTCACGGACGCCCCGCCGCTTGCTACGCATGCTGCGGCTGCGGGGGCCCAGGGCGATGTGGTCATGGACGATGTCTTCTGAGTTTTATATACCCGTTCAGGCATCGGGCTGGCGTTTTGTAGGGTGGTAATTTTGATCGGATGCATCTATCCGGCGTTCTGGAGATTTTTGGAGCTGCAAATGTCACGCCAGCTGGGGTGTGTGTTTCTAGCGCTTGGCGTAGGCAGCGTTCTTAGCATTCCTTCAAGGCAGAATCTCATGATGTCTGCCTGGCCACTTGTGCGTTCCATTACGTTCGTGACACCGGGCCAAGAACGACATAGATTTCACGACTCCGTATGCAGGCCGTTGACCCTTGATGTACAGGCGAGGCGGCGGCTACCATCCTTTCTTCGCTTCTCAGCCCCCTGCGGTTTTCTGTAGGTACGGCCAAATATGTCAACAATCAGCAGGAAGTGGTAGCACAGCATCAGGCAGTTGCATTATGCAAGCATCAGATGCGATTGAAGGGTGTTTGCTTCTTATCTGGTACTTAAAGGTACGAGCCGTGGAGGTTTATTTTTTTTTTTTTACCTATCTTCTTACCCTCAGGTCTTGATGCGGCTTGGATCTTGCCTTGACTGGTCTTGTTTTCTTTCGATACTGTTCGACTGCCTACCATGCCCCCCAAAATGATCTCAAGCAAACTCTTCCAGATGCCAACCTTCTCATCAGCCAGCACACTCAACCTGAAGTCGTACACAGCCGCAGCCATCAACAAGAACAAAGCCAACCCCGAAGCATGGACGAAGCCCGACTTGTTCAAAGACGTTGCGGACTCGTACCTGCAGGCGCAACTGCGCTTCCACAGCATAGACTCGGCGGCCTACAAGAACGCCTTGGCCGAGGTAGACTCAACTTCCTGCGCAAACATACCCTCCCCCTCCCCCTCCTTCCCTCTCTTATCCTTCATCCTCCCCCACGACCTATCATCTTACTCACACTACACCCTACGCCGAGGGCTCTATCCAGATCACCTCCCCCACCCTCCGCACCCACTTCGAGACGCACCAAGCCAAGGCGAAGAAGCAGCGTCGTCTCTCGTCGTCGTCGTCGTCGGGCAACCTCGACGTGCCGGACCCGCGGCGCTGCGGCCGCATCGAGGATCTGGACTACGGCCGGTGGTGGACGGACGTCGTGGCGGCGAACCCGGGCGTGAGGCTGGATGAAGGGATGGCGGATGAGATACTCGCGCGGTTCGAGGCGCTGGTGAGGGGGATGTTGCCGATGAAGATGACGGCGAAGGAGGTGGAGGGGGCGTTGGGGCGTGTGAGTGGTTTTTTTCTTCTTTTTTTTTTTTTGGAGTGGCAGTCGAGCCCGCGCTGTTGAGTTGTGAGGGTGAGTGAGTGCGTGAGTGAGTAAGGCTGACTTTTTTTTTTTCCCCTGTGAGCAGTTGCGGAAGGGGAGGAAGCGGCATTGGCAAACTGAGAAGAAAATTAATGAGAGGCAGAAATCGGAGGGGGGGAAATGAAAGACTTTGTTACAACATGCCTGGATGGTCGAATGCTGTCGGCTCAAGTCTTGATGGAAGGGGGGGAATAGATCTCTTGTATCCTTGGCTTGGGAACAATCACTATCGTGCTTTGAGGCTTGTGGCTGTCATAAACTTGCGTCTCTTGTATTCTACTTCCAAGAGCTTCGTTGCTTAAAGGAGACTAGCGAGCATACCCAAGGTACGGCACTGAACCCTTCACGTGTTGGCGTAAACGGCACAAATAGATAGCCCCGATGGGGTTCCTGACGCTTCCGATTTTCGCCCCTGTCTCCGGCGTCTCCGGAACCAGGTGTCTTGGCTTTGGCGCGTCAAATCTTCAGGCAGGCAAGTGAGTTGTGCGACGCAGCCTTTCGAGGAAACGAAAGTTCGGTTACATTGGGGCTTGCTGCCTGTAGAAGTAAGGGATACCCGACCCCTGATGAGAAGAAGAGAACGTTCATGGCTTTCCCATCCATATTTGCGTGAGATAGTCCTCCGCACTGGTGTACTTGTAATTGGGAAGCCGTTTATTCCAAGCATCAGATACGGTCCACGCTCCCTGCGCGACGGACCTCAGAAAGGTGATCATGATATGCCGCGAGATAATCTCTCGGTGCTCGTCCGGGATGCAGGGATGCGTGATCAAAGGGCACCACGAAGTTTTGAGCTGGCCTTCTCTCAAATCTTCCAACGATACGCTTTCTACTCTCATGGGACCTGGACCATGTCGGATTATTACGGGGGTTGATGAGAGATGCTGGAAAGGCTCGGACTTACCTCTCAACTTTTCGCCGAGCCTTATCAGTTCTGCCATAGTAACTTGTGTCCCTCTAATCCCGCCGTCTACCGGCCATTTCCCTTCGTACTCAAGGGACTCTGCGACGACAAAAGCCATGTCCTGCACGGTTGTGAGGCAGAGTGAGAAGTCGCCGGCGCCCACGGTGATGGCTCGGCGATTATCGAAGTCGACAAGCCATGGGCTCATGGACAGGTGTTTGGTCGTGGAATAGGGGAAACCAAAGTAGTTTGTGAAGAGACCGGGCTGGAAGATTGTGTATTCTAATCTCTTGGTCTGGAGTCAACCCGGGGCTCCGGAGCGGAAGGCGTTTGCACTTACGATCCTCCCACTGTTGCACTCCTCGAGGTATTCGCGGATCTCGTCCTTGAACCTGTAGTGAGGAATGCTCCAGTTCAACCGGCTATGCTCCCATGTGTCAGAAGCTTATCGTGGTTTGGCGCGAGCGTGACTGCTTACCTTCCCCACTCAGACGGCGCAAAGCGTTTGACGCCTGCTTGGATGGATGCATCGATGAGGTTCTTCGAGTTTCTCACGGCGCTTGTATAGTCCAGTCCGGTGAAGAAGCATAGAACGACGTCGGTCCCTCGCAAGACCTGGGCCAGCGATGGTTTGTCGGAGTAGTCGACGTGTATCCACTTGATGCCCTTCTTGTCCGCGGCGCACGGGCTCTCCGTGGGCTGCTGATGGTCAGCCGAGGGCTCTTGCCACACCAGACAGCAAAACGTTACCCTCTGCTCAAGAATGGTCACCTCGTGCTTGTTGCGGGCCAGTATCTGGTCGATGACTTCACGAGCGACGTCTGGAGGGCAGTGAGCAGAGAGCAGCGGGTGGGGCTGGCGGCGGGCATACTTCCAGAGCCGCCCGCCACGGAAACTTTAACCATGCTGAGAGGTTTGTTCTGACGGAGGACGAATTTGCGCCTGCCGCGATTTTTTGCAGGCAGCGGAGGGAAGCATTTTGAATGCGGAAAGCCCGGGCTCGGGAGCGGGGACAGCCGATGTACAGGGTCTGGGTCGGGAGCATCAAGTCGTCGTTGGACGGCACTTGCCGGCCGTATCGATCTGCCTGTAAATCAGACAGTGTGGAGCTGGGGCTTGGTGTTTTTTTCGTTGCGGGGGCCGTGTTAGCTGCGCCGGATGCTTACGCGATGCATCAGGGGGTCCGGGTCTCTGCGGCGCCAGCTCCGCCGATATAGCAGCGGCTGCTGTCTTGGTTGCGACGAAACCACCGGCTGTCCTCCAGGTGGGTTGTTTGGCTGGCCTGGAGCGGCGCGGTGATCGGCGGTGAAACTATAACCTAGTCGCTGCGCATGTTTTGCCGACTGTTGGACGCACATGACTTTTTGCCTCTCAGCTCGTTCCTGCTTCCTTTTCCGGTAGCTTCCCCTGCCTGGCCGATATACGGTGCTGGAGCATTCCGCGGGTGATGCGTTCCCGTGTCCGTCCTCCCGGGGTCGCCGCTCCGGAGGGGACGATCTTGCCGCAGATTGATCAGCGTCTTCGCACGAGAAGCGCTCACACCCATATGCTCTCCGTTACGCGTGTCCCATCCCTATATTACGGCGGCCCTTGGACGCTCGGACGCCACAGCGCTATCTTCCGTGCTGACGCGCGCCGGGCGGAGTGCATGCTTGGCTTACATTGGTTTCTCTGCTGCCTGATGAACATTTGCTGCTGTGTGACATCGGATAGGCCGTCGTAACGCCATACTCGCAGGACGATCGCTTGGCCGGGTATCTCGTGGTCATGGAAAGTTCCGTCTACCAATGACCACGCATTCTCGGGCGGAAAGCGCATCTTCCCCAGTGTTTTTGTCGGTCCTCTGAGATCTGCCTCGGCCTTGATCAGATGGAGAAGTCAGGAACGGAATGCCAACCCACCGTGCTCAGGAGCCCCTCTCGTCTTGGGTTCGGCGCGAAATTTGCTTCGCTTCGCCTGCTCCACTCCTCCAGCACCGCATCCATTCTCCTGGGCCTGAAGCGCATGTCGGGGTTCAGAGCATGGACCTCAGCAACCAGCCAATGGTAGCACAGCGTCCGAAAATGGCTCTCGTCATGTAAGAGATGTGGCAGACGAATGTTCTCGTGGTACCCTCCAAGCGGCCTTCTACCTAGGCGATGGTATCCACCTTTCGTCTAAAGATGTACCAGGGGGTGCTCCGGTGGTGTTCAGGACCCAGCTACAGCACAATGGCAGGTCAGATATCTACTGCGCGTGTGCTGGGTAGAAAGTCCATGGCCCTCCCTTGCCAGCCGAGAAGCTTTGCGACTGCGTGGTGATTCATTCTTGGATGCATCTCCGAAAGTTTGGGAAGCTTTCAACCGCCTTGACGCTCTGCTGGCTGCTCGATTTCGGAAGCCGGAAAAAAAAAGTGAAGGTGATTTGTTTTCCAGAGCATGTTTATCAAAAAAGGGTGTCGCTGTCGGTGACGGAATCTTCAAGGTTAAATAATGCGGAGAGGACGGGTACGGTTGCATCTTGGACGGTCTTGGCTTGCGAGCGGTAAGATGCGGTGCCGACCAGCCAACCGGACGGTGTACCACAGCGACATGGTTTTGCGCACGGCGAAGCATGGCCGAGTTGGATGCGCTGCAGTGAGATGGCGTCGCGCTGAAAAGACTTGAATGTTCGAGGGAGAGAAGCTTCGGCCCTTGTCGACAAGCTCCGAGCTCTGTGGCTCCAGCTGCGCGACTGACGCAATCGCGAAGCAGGCGGAGAGCGGCGATTGGCCAATCGGAGCTATGGGGAGCTCCGCTGTGCGGCAGCTGTCGAGGACCCCGCATTGCAGCCAGCTTGCAGGGGCCATGTCCCGCCGTCAATGCCATACCACCGCCGCCATGCCTCGGCCTCAAATCCCACCCGTACTCGACTCCACCATGGCTCTTCACCGCCGTCAGCACCTCCTGCCGCCTTGATCCTCCGAAATTTGCTGCTTCCCCAGTCCAACTGCTTCTCATTGGGAGCCTTGCAAGCAGTAGCAGCAGCAGCAGCAGCAGCAGCAACAGCAGTAGCGCCAGTTCTTGTCTCTTCCCCACTCCACCATGGCCGCCGTCCGCATCGCACCCACGCGTGCCGCCCGCGCTACGAGCCTTCTGCGCACCATCCAGTACACGCACCCGCCGAATTGTCCCTGCCACAGCAACCCCGCTCATCACCACCACCACCCGTCCTCGGCTCACCAGTTGCTCTCGTCGGCGCAGCAGTACGGCGCGCGTCACAATGGCGGCGCCCGCCGCAGCTTCGCCACCCCACTTGACACGTCGCAACAGAAAGAGTATGCTTTCGAGATGGCTGCAAGCTCAATTCGCTTCGGCCCGGGTTGCACCAAGGAGGTGGGCATGGACTTCACCAACATGGGCGCCAAGAAGGTCATGGTCGTGACGGACAAGACGGTGCGGAAGCTGGACGCCATGAAGCAGGTCCAGGAGGGCTTGGAGAAGGAGGGCATCGCATTCGAAGTCTTCGATGGGACGAGGGTGGAGCCTAAGGATAGCTCGTGAGTCTACTGCGCAGATTGGAACACGCTGCTTGTAGCGAACGAGGGCTGATCGAGCGCAGGATAAAGGAGGCGATTGCGTTCGCGAAGCCGTATCAGGCCGATGCTTTCCTGGCGGTAGGAGGCGGATCCGTCATTGACACGGCAAAGCTCATGAACCTTTACACTTCCTTCCCGGGTGCGTCTCCCCGCCCCTACTCGTAGCATCTCCGCTTGTACTAACCTTGGGTGCAGAGGCTGATTTCCTCGACTTCGTGAACGCCCCGCTCGGCCGCGGCAAGCCCATCACCTCCAAGCTGAAGCCCCTCATCGCCGTCCCCACGACCGCCGGAACCGGTTCAGAAACCACCGGCACCGCCATCTTCGATCTGGTCTCCAAAAAGGCCAAGACGGGCATCGCGCACCGCAACCTCAAGCCCACCCTCGGCATCTGCGACCCGATAAACACGCGCACCATGCCGTCAGCCGTCCACGCCTCCTCCGGCCTCGACGTGCTCTGCCACGCGCTGGAATCCTGGACCGCAATCCCGTACCACGAGCGGGTCCCGCGGCCGTCGAACCCGATCAACCGGCCCGCGTACCAGGGCGCCAACCCCATCTCCGACATCTTCTCGCTCCAGGCGCTGCGCAGCACGGTCAAGTACCTCCCGCGCGCGGTGCGCGACCCGGACGACTGGGAGGCGCAGGAGCAGATGCTGCTGGCCGCCACCCTCGCCGGCGTCGGCTTCGGCAACGCCGGCGTGCACCTCTGCCACGGCATGAGCTACCCCATCTCGGGCCAGAACCCGTCGGGCTACCGCCACGCCGGCTACCAGGTCGACGCGCCCATCATCCCGCACGGCGTCTCCGTCGCCGTCACCGCCCCCGCCGTCTTCCGCTTCACCGGCGCCTCCAACCCCGAGCGCCACCTCGCCGCCGCCGAGGCGTTCGGCGTCGACGTGAGCAACGTCAAGCGCGAGAACGCGGGAGAGGTGCTGGCGGACGCGCTGGCCGAGTTCCTCGTCGGCTTGGGCGATCAGCCGCGCGGGCTGAAGGCGCTGGGGTTCGCGAGGGGGGACGTCGATGCGTTGGTGGAGGGGACCATTCCGCAGGCGCGCGTGCTGATGCTGGCGCCGAGCTTGGAGATGAGCGAGGTGGAGAGGGAGAGGGAGCAGTTGAGGGGGTTGTTTGAGGAGGCGATGGAGTATTGATGTTGTTGAAGAAAACGGCGCATGAGTCGTCCTTTGTTGAGGGGAGACGTCCGAATAGCTGGTTGTTTGCAGGCGGGTGGTTGGGATATAGCTGTACATATGCTGCGCTCAAGGCCTTTGCTTTCTATGCTTGTATGTTGCGGTGACTGTGCAGGTTTGCAGATGCGTGTGGCTATCGCTCGGACTGATATGTTTGAGGTTCGGAACCACCAGGACCGGTTGGCCGACCAGTCGGGCAAAGCAGTCTAGACCACACGCACCAGCTACCCGGCGTAGTTCTGGTGACAATCCGTGAAGCTCCCTCCAGGAAGGACATCCAGGAAGGACAAAAGGATGAAGCCAAAGGGTGGATGAATAATGACTGTCATGGAAAAAAAATTCAATCTGGTTCGCGACGAAATCTTTATCTCGGCGTGCCAAGCAGCCGAAATTGATACGGGAATACATCATGCCCGAATCTTGAATCGAACACAGCACATGGGAGAGAATATGGTCGGCTTTACTGAGTGGCGAGCCAGCTCTCTCGCGGAGAGGGAGAAAAAAAAACTTTCTTAGCTGAAAGTGGTTTCGATCCACTGTCCTCCGGGTTATGAGCCCGGCGCTATTAAGGTTGTTAGTCGTCTGTTCGAACTTATGTCTTGAGTGGGAACTGCTTACCGCTTCCGCTGCGCCATTCAGCTTTTCTTGGCAATCAAAATGGCAACTGATCTTTCTATACCGATGCCCACTCATATCTCGCCCTAAACGGAGTTCTGAGATGCAGCATCTCAGGCAAGGATGCGGGAAGAGTTGGTGGATGCAATTTTTCAGCGATGACATGCTTGATTTTCAGGCTTTGAAGACCATTTACGGGGCTTGATGTTCGAAAAATCTCGACAACTGCACCTCCTTCTCGGTCCACCCAGCCAGAAAAGTGAACATGGCTGCAATCACCTACTTCGAAATAAGAATCGTGTACGATTGTTTTGGCTAGGGACCCCCCAAAAGAGTACCAGAGTACCGACCGTAGAGTGTTGAGACTGAGTCAGCTTATAGGCTTATGATAGACATCCACGAAGCAGAAGGGGCTGCTGTGCTGCCGTAAACAATTTAGCGGTAGACCTAAGGTTCTGATGATGGGTGAACGAAACGTTCACATGCTTAGCGCGTTATTAAATAAGCATGGTGCTCGGGATCCATAAGGTCAATCGATGACTGAAGACCATCATGTGGAGTCACTACTGTTCTAGAGATGATGGTTGCTTTGATTAGTCTTGTTACATGCATTATCGAAGATTTGTCGACGGTGCTCAATAAGCCAATCTCAGCAGCTTATCTTTACACGCAGCTACTGCTGAGTCCGACACCATAAGCTTTCTAACCGGCTAGTAGATGTAGATATCAACATGCAGGGTCATTACTAAGTAGCTTCTTTAGCGCTTATCGGTAAGATCCCTTGAATCCTCAAGCCAGCGCGTGTAATATCAACGTGGCGGCCTTCGAAGGGTGTTGGACTTGCAAAGCATTGCCGAAAAAAAAAAAAGACAGCGAAGATTGTATTGCGTTCGGTGGAAGCATGCAGGTAGCACGTTGGTTTAAGCTTATGGCACCAACTGTCGATCTGGAGAAATGGAAGCCATGTGCCTTTCGTGCCACGCCACTGCAAGTGCCCTGCATCTAAGGCCATGTCAATCATTTCCACACAATGCCCGCGTTGGTATTACCCAGCGGCTTCAGACAGTCCCTGAGAGTCTGACAATGCGATATCTCCGTATTCCGGTACGGCCGGATGTCAACGACTCGGCGGAAACTCGTCAAGACTCGGGGGAAAGCCCACGCTTGGGCGTCCATGGATTTCGTGCTCGCAGTGACGTCCAAAGGTATGCTGAGATCATCGTCGTTTGAGATTTTGTAATCTCGTAGGGCTGTGCTAACCCCACGCTGAAAACCGAGAGGCACATACCGCGACTTCTGAGACAAAATACACCACGGATGGACCCACTCTGTGACTCAGAGTAGGGTAAGCATTGCTCTTACTCCACTCCTGCGCTTTGTGTACAGCATCAGATTCGAGGAGATCGAATATCAGCTTGACTTCTGCTGTACTTGTGAGTACCGGAAGACTGGATGAGAACTAAGCGGAGTATTATAAATTTAGCTTTTACCAAGCCAAGGGTGGGATGCTGTTGCTCGATACCCCACATAGGATCAAATGCTATAGCTCACATTCAGGGAAGATCAACCACTAAGAGGCGGCATGGGAACTAACACCCTAAGCTTAACTCGGAAGCTGCATAAGCACTTGGAGATGTTCTGAAAGCATGTGAGTTTCTTGCATATCATAACTCATGAGCACCGTGGTGGTGCTGTGGAGGAGCGGTGTGTGATGTCGACAACGGTTCGGAAGGGGGGCCTAGACCAAACGGAGGGATGCGGATCTCCACGACTTTGCCGGGCCCACCATGACGTTGAATCCGTAAGCTTCATTCGATGCGTTGATCAACATCGGACCCGTCCCGTTTGACCGTTCCCGGCGAACTAGGGTCTGCCCAAGAAAACTTATAAGGTGAGCGGGGTACTTGATCTCCTGCCTCTTGAACGTGCCCTTTTCTTCGATTGATCAAACTTTAGCATCATGTCGCCCGTTGATAACCCGGCTATCCCCAAGGGCTCGACCGTCCTTGTCACTGGAGCAAATGGCCTGATCGGCTCGCAGGTCGCTGACAAGCTACTGAAAATTGGCTACAAGGTCCGTGGAACGGTCAGAGACACGAAGAAGAATGCGTGGATGAGCGAGCTCTTCGATGAGAGGTATGGCAAGGGCAAGTTTGAGCTTGTGTCTGTCCCAGACATGGCGGCTGAGGGGGCGTTCGACGAGGCCAAGAAGGGTAAGACTAGTACACTCAAGTGGCGAATGGACGGGCGTTGATATTCCGCAGGAGTCACCGCATTCATTCATGTCGCTTCGGTCTTGTCTTGGGACACCAATCCGCAGAATGTGATTCCTCCGGTCGTCAACGGAACTCTTATCGCGGCCAAGGCGGCGGCTAGCGAGCCTAGCATCAAGCGCTTCGTCCTCACTTCTTCGTCTTGGTCGACTACCATGCCTATCGCAGATACCAAGGTGGTAGTGGATGAGAACACCTGGGACGAAGATGCCGTGAAGGATGCGTGGAAAGAAGGCGCAGATGCCTCCCCACAGCAAGGCGCCATCGTCTACGGTGCGAGCAAGACGCAGTCTGAGCAGGCTTTGTGGAAGTGGGTCAAGGAGACGAACCCAGGATTGACTGTGAACTGCGGTAAGTTGCACTCTCACACTGCGAATTGATCCCGCCGACTCACGACATCAGTTCTGCCGTCCTTCAACTTTGGAAAGGCCTTGTCCGTCAAGCACCAGGGCCACCCATCCACTTCAGGTTCGATCGGAGCGCTTTGGACAGGAAACACCGAGCCCTTGAAGACTCATGTGCCGCGTATGTTGTCCCGAAATCACAGCCAGTATTGTCATCTAACAGGGACTACAGAACATTTCGTCGATGTCGAGGACGCGGCGTGGCTCCATGTGGCAGGCGCCATTCACCCAGATGTCAAGAGTGAGCGCATCTTCGGCGTGTCGGGGCCATACCAGTACAACGACATCCTTGCGTGGATGCGCAAGACTTATCCCGACCACAAGTTCCCTGAGGACTTCATGCATGGTCGTGATCTCACGGAATTCAAGCAGCGGAGCCGGGCCGAAGCGCTCTTGAAGGATATGGGTCAGCCAGGGTTCACTAGCCTGGAGGCGTCTGTTCAGAAGAACCTGGAAGGGTTAGCTTATTAGGCAGTTGTAGTCAAGCTGGGAAAGCGAAGCCATTGTGGCTCTGAAATATATGACGGTTCTGATAATGGGCTTAATGACGCGCGTGTAGGATGAGACTGCTTCTTGTGGGATCTAATGGAAGGCCGGAGATGGCGGAGAGTGATGAAACCGTGGAGAGGCGCGTCAGGGAGAATGGCCCAGCGGTAGGAGCGAGCGCGTTTTCACGAGGCGACGCGTTCTCCGGGTGTGTGGGGCGCAGGTGATGACGCGCGGTTGCCGGGCAACGCTCTCGCCGACAGTAAGACTTCCGGTCCATCAACACCTCTTAGTCGCCTTCCCTCTCCAAGCTGCGCCCGCCCAACCCCACGAATCTTTAGCGCCGGGCACCCCAAACGTTCGTTTCTCCCGCACCCTGTCAATCTACCCTGCGCTCTGACCCTCATGAACAACAGCAGGAAACATTCGCGTCGCGGGGCATTTCGGCCTATCAATAACCTCTCGTCGCAAACGAACCCTTCCTTCTCTCGCCACATCGCCGCCACCAGAGCACCGCCTACACAGGTCCACGACAGTCCAGCTTCGCCTGGAGTATCGGGCCACCTTACTCTCTTTTCCGACAAGGTTGGAAAGACAGATCCGTCACAGGGCGGACTGCAAGAACGTTGGGCGCCCGAGAGCCCAGGCAGCGGTCTGGTCCTCGGAGACGATAGCTCCCTGTTTGACGAGCGCGAGTTAGGCGCCGAGCCCAGCCCGCATCAACCAATCGATTCGATTGCGCCATCTTGCTCCGGATCCCACTCGAGGAATATTCGAAAACCCGACCGCACCGATCCCGTCATCCACACTTCACGGCCTACGTCACAAGCTACAATGGTCAACGAGAGGGAGCCACCCAGGGCACCTGGCCAGCAACAACCGGCGCGCCCGGTGTTCGGCGTTCCCAACGAGGGACCCAAGTTCGGCGAGGCCAGTCCTCTGCGAAACCCGCTGAAGCGGGACAAGTACTCCAACCTCTTTGTCCAGCACAAGCCGGGGGGTTCGCGTCCTGAGTTTCACAAGACCAATACTAGGGGGTTCCTTCCTGGCCAACAGCAGGACCAGGATGTCGTCGAGATCCCTAAGCCGCCGGCTCCGAAGCCGCAGACCGTTGCTCCCACGGCTCGGCCCATCTACTCCTCCGCTCGCCCAGTGGGAGGTTTCCAGCCGATCAACGGCATGCCCGAGCACCTCAACTTATCGGGAGAGAAGAAGAAATCTGCAATCGACCTCACCGGCAGCGACGACGACGAGTTTGACCCCGACGCTGCTATCCGTGATGATCGCTTCGGCGCTGCAGACCCCTTCGCCTATGTCGATGCGAACCAAGCAAGCGAAAACATAAAGAACCTGTTGGAGGGCGCTTTCGACGATGAAGAGGACAAACCCAAGACCAGGCTACGCAAGAGGAGTCAGGCGAAGAAAAGCGCGGATGAGAAGGCCGCCAGCTTGGCCGACAAGTTGAAGGCGCTGGAGGTGCAGGCCGCGGAGAAGGAGAAAGAAGCGGAGCCAGAAGACGACGAGGAAGAAGATGATGGCAGCGTGGATGGTTTGGCCGTCAAGCTCCTCCCTCATCAAGTCGACGGTGTTTCGTGGATGATGGACAAGGAAGTTGGCCAGCGCAAGAAAAACGGAGTCCTGCCCAAGGGTGGTATTCTGGCTGATGACATGGGTCTTGGTAAGACAATCCAGGCTCTCGCTCTCATTCTTACCAACCCCCGCCCGGACCCCGAGGAACCCTCCGAAGAGAAGCCCAAAGACAAGAAGAAAAAAATCGCATCGACTGTCTGCAAGAGCACATTGGTTGTCGCACCCCTCGCGCTTATCAAGCAATGGGAGAGCGAGGTCAAGACGAAGGTTCTGCCTTCTCACAAGCTCAAGGTTCTCGTGCATCACGGCCCTTCGCGCACCAAGCGGGCCGATGAACTGAAGAAGTATGACATCGTCGTCACCACCTACCAGATCCTTGCTTCGGAACATGCGGCTAGCTCAGATGGCCCTGACGGCCCGAAGATTGGATGTTACGGTGTACATTGGTACCGCGTCATGCTTGACGAGGCCCACAGCATCAAGAACCGAAACGCAAAGATGACCCAAGCTTCCTATGCTCTTAGGTCGCACTATCGCTGGTGCTTGACCGGCACTCCCATGCAAAACAACCTCGACGAGCTACAAAGCTTGATCAGGTTCCTCCGGATCAAGCCGTACGATGAGCTCAGCCGTTGGAAAAATGACATCGCTGGCCCAATGAAGAACGGCCGTGGAAACCTTGCCATGCGGAGACTCCAAGTCTTCTTGAAGGCCTTCATGAAGCGTAGGACCAAGGATGTACTTAAGCAGGCGGGTGCACTCAACCCCGGTGGAAAGCCCACCGCGGAGGGTCAGAAGAGCGAAGGTTTCAGGATCGTGGGTCGTAAGGTTGAGACTGTCGTTGCCGAATTCAGTCCAGATGAACGCAAGTTTTACGACCGCCTGGCAGACCGAGCACAAAGTCGTCTTAACGAGATGATGGGGGGAGAGAAGGCCGATTACATTGGCGCCTTGGTTCTGCTTTTGCGTCTGAGGCAGGCCTGTAACCATCCGGAGCTGGTCGGCGGTCAGGTCGGCAAGGACAAGGATGCCATCAACGGCGCTGGCGCTGGTATCCCCAAGGAGATGCAGACTCCGAGGAAGCCCCGGGCAGAAGAGGCCAAGGAGCTGGACGACCTTGCGGACTTGTTCGGCGGCATCAGCGTGGCGACGAAGCATTGCGATGTTTGCCAGATTGAGCTCTCAAAGGCCGAGGCTTCCGCCGGTGCTGTGAGATGCGCAGACTGCGACGCCGATCTTGCAGCTCAGAAATCGAGACACAAGAAGAAGAAGCACGTGTCGAAGACGAAGGCGAAGAAGGAGGTTGTCGAGGATGAGGATGAGGATGAGGATGAGGATGACGATGACGATGACGATGACGATGACGAGGACGAGGACGAAGACGAATCTCCTGTGAAGCCAACTAAGCTCATGCGGAAGAAGAGGGTCGTTCTCGACAGCGATGACGAAGATGAGGAAGGCGAGTGGCTCGTTCCAGAAGATCAACGCGAGAGTGAAGATCTGGGGAAAGCTGGTGGCACCGATGATGAGAATGCGGAAGGCGGCGGCGACTCACTGGGATCTGAAGATTCGGAGACCGAAGACGACGAGCCCGACACGCCTTCAAAAAAGCCAAAGAAGAAGGTCATCAACCTCGTTTCGTCAGAAGGCGAACAGCAAACGGAGGATTCCGCCTTGGAGTCCGAGGAAGAAGACGAGGATGAAGATTCCGAAGTGGAGAGCGACGAAGCTTCGTCCGACGACGAGGGCCCAGTCCCCTCCACCAAGATCCTCCGGCTGCTGGACATCCTCGACAAGGAAACCCCGGACCACAAGGTCATCGTCTTCAGCCAGTTCACGTCGATGCTGGACCTCATCGAGCCCTTCCTCCGCAGCGCCGGCCACCGCTTCACGCGCTACGACGGCAGCATGCGCAACGACCTGCGCGAAGCCTCGCTCAACAAGCTGCGCAACGACCGCGCCACGCGCGTCCTCCTCTGCAGCCTCAAGTGCGGCTCGCTCGGGCTCAACCTCACCGCCGCCTCGCGCGTCGTCATCCTCGAGCCCTTCTGGAACCCCTTCGTCGAGGAGCAGGCCATCGACCGCGTCCACCGCCTCAACCAGACCGTCGACGTCGTCGTCTACAAGCTCACCGTCCGCAAGACCGTCGAGGAGCGCATCCTCGACCTGCAGGAGGCCAAGCGCAAGCTCGCCAACGCCGCCATCGAGGGCGGCAAGGCCATCAACAAGCTCAGCATGCGCGACATCATGAACCTCTTCAGGCGCGACGCCGAGCACGAGCATCCCGTCGATACGCACGACATGGAGTTCAGCGGTACCGGCGCGTTCAAGGGCGTGCTGGGTCGCGCGATCGACGTGCAGGAGGAGGCGGCGGGCGATCTGAACGTTAGGGATTGGAGCGCGGCGAGGCAGGGCGGTTATGAGAGGAAGAAGGGGAGTGGCAGCAGTGGGCGCGCTGAGCATGCTGTTTATGGCAGGAGGTAAACGGCAGTAAAGCTTTTTTTTTTTTTTTTTTTTGGGGGGGGGGATGCTATTGTTATGCGTGTTGGGTGGGGGCACGATGGATGTGGTTTAGGAAAGTAGCCTTGAACTGTTGGTAGTGTTTTTGGTGTTTGCGACTTTCTTCTTCGTCTTCTATCTGGTCATAGGGAGTCCTCATTCTGGTCACGAGAAGAGGATTGGGTCGATGATGAGAAAAATGTGTCTGGGTATGTTGTTATGATTAGAGCTGATATATGATGGAATGAGGGAATTGGACTTGGGGGTTCTTTCCAAATGAACGATCGTCATTCATGCACCATCTGCTTCGAGCTGAGATATTTGCGGTACGGTGGCACGTAGGATGGAGGACATTTATATCGATGATGATAAGACTGACAGGAACCTGATTGAGGTGGTGGTCAAGAAGAATGCCAGCTATACAGGTGCTCGATTCGATGCTCCCCATCATCCTCCGATAACGCCATAATGCAGAGACACTCATCATGCTCTAACTGAAAATCTTCGCCGTCGCTTTTCCGTCATTCCATAAGTTCTCTCACTCTCCCCGTTTCCCGCCTTTCAACCAGTCTTGCCGTCGCCGTGCTTCTTCGGGCTGACCCTGCTGCTCGTCCTGGCCCTCGAGCTCGCTTCTCCCGACTCGGAAGGGCTGCGGTCGGGGCCGCCCTGCTGCGGGTCCTTGCTCTCGCTGACGCCGGGGTTGCCGGGGCTGACGTCCAATGGGTTGGCTCCCTAATCGTAGGAGAAGTACAAGTCAGCGAACACTCAATTGCGAAACCGTGTGCGCGTGCGCGCGCAGTCTCTCTTCTCCAGCGGCTCGAAACAAAACAAAGGTGTGGATGGACGGGAGGAAGGTTAGAGATGAGATGGCGCCAAGTCCGACGACTCTTCCTCCCCCCTCCTCCTCCCGTCGCGCAATAATAATAATAATTTAACGTCACAAACCTGAGAGGAAGAAGATGACTGCGGCTGCGACTGTTCCTGGTCTTGCCTCACCTCGCCGCTCTCCTGCTCCGCCGATCCCAACGCCGCCTCCGGCGACGTCTTGTCCGGGTTGAACGCGGCGTCGCCCATCTTGGCCGCGTCGTCGTCCGAGCCCGACTTGCTGTACTCGGTGCTCGACGGGTTCAGCCGCTCGCGGTCCATGTGGTCTTCTTTGGTCGAGCCGAGGAGGGTGCGCGAGTGGTGGAAGAGGCGGGTGCTTGTCGGCGTCGTCATGGCCATGGCGGGGGCGGTTGTTGCCGTCTTCTTGGATGCATTGCGGATGGTGGCGATGCGGGTGCCGCGCGGGCAGGTGCTGCGGAGGCGGTAGGGCATGGTGGTCAGGAGGGTGCGGCGGGCAGCGGCTGCGCCGGTGGAGGTGATGGGATGCAACATGTTTTGATCGGAGGATGACTGGGGTGGTCTTATGGAAACTGGGAGGCGTGTGTAACTTTTCGGTTTATGATCCCTGTGAAATTGTAGGACGAGAGGTTCCGGTGAGATCTGACGAGGGAGGCGAATTGATTTGCCGGTCAGAATGAGGGGAATCGCGAATTGAGGGGTGGCCTGTCAGCTGGTACGCCTCGTGGCACAAGAGCAATGGGAGTGGGAGATTTCGAATGCGATGCAGGCGGGTAAATAGTAATGAGGAAGGTAGGCGGAGAGCAATGAAGGACCCCACCTAGGTATGTCGTAAGGAAGGCGTGACGTCATAACGATGTCGATACATTTTTCGCGTGTTGCTCGTACTGGGCAGGGATCTGAACCTTCGGCCATTGAGACCACTGGCATAGGTAATCAGGGTCCGCTTGGATCCGAAAACACGCTTACACGGAGGTGATACAAGGCCCTCTACCTACATGAGCAAAATGCAAATGAGAATGATGCAGGATGCCGCTGAAATGCTCGAGTGCAACTCAATACGCATGGACAAAGCTGGACCTTGGAAAAGTAGATCCCGCAGCAGCTACCGCGGACAAGAAAAGCATCAGACCGGGATATCCAAAGAAATGCTAAATCACAACGCCTCGCGTCAAGAGATATGCCGCTGCATGCTAAGTCGCTTCCCTCAATCCCCCGAAGCCCTAGCCAGGTGGTTCCGGTTCCGCAGTACAACATTCCGTAACCTAGTAGTAGGAAATAAAAACTTGAGATGGGTATCCGTTATGGGAAGCTCACATCATCAGGCATGACGAACCCCTTCCTCTCAAAATCCTGCCGGATGAATCTGGTCATGGCATCCAACTTCTTGCGCTGGATGTGAAGAGCACCGAGTTTGGTGTCTTTTTCCCTTTGGCTCATAGTGCTGTCGGCGATGGAGGCAGTAGATGGAGCTTCGGGAGAGCCAACAAGGTCCGGTCCTTGGGTTGATGTTTGCGGAGACTGCGACGGTTCAATGACACCGTCGTGGCGGCCAGCAGAAAGCCCAGAGACTTCAGTGGGGTAGCGCGGGCCACCTTGGGCTTCAGGAGTAATCTTGAAGGTGTGCTTGCGGGCGGGTGGGACGCCTCCAACCAGGACCAGGAGGAGTTTGGGCTGGATGGCGCGTACGATCAGATTATTGTTGTCGAACTCGATGGTGAGAGTCTCCAGTGGCTTCGGTGGAGCCGACGAGCCTTGATGATCGGCGTCGTCTGCCCCTGAATAGATGTTGAGCTCGTGTTCTTTCCAAGCCATGGAAATCAGAGCAGCTTGGTCTCTGAGCTCCTTGATGTTGGCGGGGGTTGAGTAAGCAAGCAGCGTTCCGTTCGGCGACATCACGCTGCGGCTACATTAGCGCGGCGCTAGAGGCGTACACGCTGGCACTCACAACATGCGCGGGTACAGCTTCGGGTCCACATTCTTGGCCAGCAGGTCGCTGAGTTTCTTGACGTTGAGCATGATGGGCGACTTGCTCTGTGGGCCTGGCCTGGACATTGGAGAAGAATCAGCACAGAGAGCGGGATGGCGCAAACGACACAAGCAGTTTGGCGTGATCAGCAGATGCGTGCAGGGACTGAAGTGGAGCCAAGAGGGCGGAAAACAATGTGACACGGCGGCTGCGGCCTTAAGTGAGGTGGCACAGGAAAGCTGCCGAGCGCGGGCGGCTATTCAGTGACGTGCGCGGTGAAAAGCAGGGTAGGTAGGTTGGGCAGAACCGGGCAGCAGGGAGAAAGCAGGACGCGTCCAAGACGTACAGACTCAGCGAAAGGGCGTGGCTGGAAGCAGCAGGCGGATAAGGCGTGCGTGGAGCTGATAGGCAGGCAAGCGAGAGGCGGCTGAGGCGGTGGTGTTCTCCGGGGGGGTCTAGGTCGTGTTGCTCAGCAAGTCGAGTCCGGCGGTGATAGGCGAGAGAGGCGTCAACATCAGAGTCGGGGTGCAGCGGACAGCGCGGCGGATGCAGGTGCGAGACGGCGTGGAGATTGGCGCAAGGGATCGGAGCATGGTGGACGGGGTCAGGACAGGGCGCGGCACTTCACTTGGAGAGCTGCCATGGCTGTCGTGACGAGGTTGATAGGCCAAAGCTTGGGGTTCACGAGGTTATCGCTCGGGCGCTAAAAGCGGGCTAAGCGAAGCCTTATCACGTGGCTTTGGCCGAGCGGTTGACAGCGGCCCTCAAGGTGTCCACCAGCCCAAGCTAAAGCCGCGCGAAACTCCTGCAGGGTCTGCGGCAATGCTGTCTTTGCTTGTCCGCCGCGTGCCGGGAGTGCGCATCTTCACCACCATGTGCAGCCCTCAGCGTGGTGCCTGCGCCTCGGGGTTAGCGCGGACAACCGGCGCGGCCATGGCGGGGCCAGAGAGGGGCACACGGGCAGTCGCGCCCACGTCATTATCGAGCTTGCCGTCGCCAATTACTTATTGCTCTGCCGCGCTGCCTCGACGCCTCTCTTTCGCAATCCCCGCCAATGCTCACCACCCCGCGTCTCTTCCTGCGATCCTTCAGACAGTCTCGACCTCTGTTCACCACAAAATCGGCCCCCACTTTCGTCAAAGCATTCGCGACAATGGCGACCGATCCGACCAAGTACAAGCTTAACCACTCCATGTACGTCGTCGCCAAAATCATGTGCGCACCGCCCATAATGACCTCTTCTGCAGGATCCGAGTCAAGGATCCCAAGCGCTCCGTCCAGTTTTACGAGTTCCTGGGCATGAAATTGATCAACAAGCTCGAGAACCCCGATGCGAAGTTCGACCTCTACTTCCTCGCATACGATAGCCCAAAGGCCGCCTCGCACGGCAACCACTGGACCGACCGCGAGGGCATTGTTGAGCTGACACACAACTACGGCACCGAAAATGACCCCGATTACAACATCACCAACGGCAACACGGAGCCCCACAAGGGCTTCGGTCATCTCTGCATTTCGGTCGACAACATCCAGGCTGCTTGCCAGAGGCTTGAGGAGGCGGGCTACAAGTTCCAGAAGAAATTGACGGATGGTCGCATGAGGCACATTGCCTTCGCCCTTGATCCTGATGGATACTGGGTGGGTGGCCGATTACACAAGGGGCATACATGACAGAAGGCTGATACGCGGACGTAGGTTGAGGTTATCGGCCAGCAGCCGCTCGAGGCCACCGAGAACGTCAAGGAGACCGACGTCCAGACGTACCGCATGGTAAGTAAGTCTCAAAGCTGCAAGTCCTTCAAACTAATTTTAGCCTGCAGAACCACACCATGATTCGTGTCAAGGACCACAAGAAGTCGCTTGCGTTCTACGAGGATGTCATGGGAATGAAGCTGAAGCGCGTCTCTGAGAACAAGGAGGCCAAGTTCAACCTCTATTTCCTCGGCTACGGGTCGCCTGCACCCGAGCAAACCGCGAATGGCGTCAATCCTATTGCTGACCAGGAAGGCCTTCTTGAATTGACTTGGAACTACGGCACGGAAGATGACGCTGAATTCAAGTACCACAACGGAAACGACCAGCCCCAGGGCTTTGGGCATATCTGCGTCTCTGTTGACGACCTGGATGCGGCTTGCTCGCGTTGGGAGGAGAAGGGAGTGAACTGGAAGAAGAGGCTGACCGACGGCCGGATGAAGAATATTGCGTTCATCCTCGGTAAGACTGCGCAAAGCCCAAGAATGAATGACGGCTGACATTCCAATAGATCCCGATAATTACTGGATCGAGGTCGTGCAGAATGAAAAGTTGAAGCAGAGGTCAAACTGGTGATCTGGCTATCGAGCCCTAGTCGAGTGACAAGTAACATGGAGCGTAGCGAAGCTGTATAGGGATCTGAAAAACGACCGACATGACTGAAACAACGAAACATTTACCGCTGTGGTGAGAGAGATTTGGGTGCCATCTTTGGGCTTCCTCGAGCATTTTCTACATCGCCAAAGACGTAATGGTTTGGTAACTATCCGTCAATGGCATAATTGGGGGAGACAAAGCATTCGCCCGTCCTGCCCTGGCATTTATGCTGCGAAAAAAACATTCTGGGACTGATGCTTCAACCATTTGCACAAGACATGCCTTTACCCAGCCAGTCGTCATGTTTCGCCAAGTAACCAAATAGCATTGGATAATAGCAGGTTACGCCTATCCGATCACCGCTGCACTGTATGTCAGTGGCGACATGGGTGTATCACAGACAACTGACAACAGGGTGCTTGAACGGCTCCTCTTTGGCTCAGGAACAGCTGTGTGGCATCTGCAATCAAAAGCGTGACGTGTTTATGGCAGGCGCGTGGGGTGACTGCATGATTGGTGGCTTGCAACGACCAGTGGTGTCCGGCGGCGGCGTGGGGCAACGGAAGCGGGGTAAGGACCTCTACCGGATGCGGTAAGTACACCTGCGAAACGTCCCTCCCGGACCTGACGGAGACGTCGAGATGTGCGCAAGGTCTCAGCTGATCTCCAGGGACCGCCGCCGTTGACGGACATTCTTCCCAAAACACTCTTGGCCTCAAATACGCCGCTCCGACGAGCCCGTCACCCTTCTTGTACCCTCTCGTCTTTGTTCTTTGATCACATATCGGGCATTGGCGTGTGACAATGCCTATGCCGACGCTGCCTTCAAACGGTGCGGAGACGCCCCGTCCCAAAATCCTGGTTCCCGAAAAGCTCTCTCCAGACGGACTTGCCCTGCTTCAAGAGAACTTCGAGGTGCACGAACGGAAGGGCTTGTCTCCAGATCAGCTCAAAGAGATAATCCCGGATTACCAAGCTTTGATCGTGCGCTCCGAGACGAAGGTCACCGCCGATCTGTTGTCAGTTGCAACAAAGCTCAAGGTTGTTGCCAGGGCTGGCGTTGGTGTTGACAATGTATTCCAACCCCCAACCGCGAGGCTCTGGCTCAAACACTCTGACACTCGCACCAGGTAGACGTTGAAAGCGCAACGAAGCATGGTGTCATCGTCGTCAACAGCCCGAGCGGCAATATTGGTGCCGCTGCGGAGCATACCATTGCCTGTTCGTCAACCCAACCACTGCTTTGACTTTGCTGACATATCGCAGTGATGATGGCCGTGGCTCGTAATATCGGTGATGCTTGCGCAAGCCTTAAGGCGGGCAAGTGGGAACGCAGCAGACTTGTTGGTATCGAACTGAAGGGCAAGACTCTAGCTATCGTAGGAGCGGGCAAAGGTAAGCAGCAACTGCCCAGGACAACCCCTAATCTAACATGGTCGTAGTTGGAATTACCGTTGCCCGGATCGCCAACGGGTTTGGCATGAAGGTCATAGCCTACGATCCATACGCCAATGCTCAGATAGCAGCGGCGGCATCCGTCGAGCTCAAGGACAGCTTGGATGAGCTGCTCACTGCTGCCGACTTCTTCACCATCCACACGCCTCTGATAGCCTCGACCAAGGGAATGATCGGCACGAAGGAGCTTTCCAGGATGAAGCCCACCGCACGTCTCCTGAACGTCGCCCGCGGCGGCGTCATCGACGAAGCGGCGCTGCTCTCAGCCCTCGAAGCCGGCACCGTTGCCGGCGCAGCCATCGACGTCTTCACCACCGAACCGCCTGCACCAGGCTCTCCAGCAGCCCAGCTAGTCGCGCACCCAAAGGTGGTCGCGACGCCGCATCTCGGCGCCTCAACAGTCGAAGCCCAAGAAAACGTCTCCATCGACGTGTGCGAACAAGTCACGGCCATCCTCGCCGGCGACCTCCCCCGCAGCGCCGTCAACGCGCCCCTCATCCTTCCGGAGGAATACCGCACCCTCCAGCCCTTCGTCACGCTCGTCGAGAGGATGGGGTCTCTGTACACGCAGCACTACAGCGCGCAGCAACGCCGCCACCACGCCTCGTCGTCGTCGTCGTCATCCTTCCGCACCACCTTCGAGCTCACCTACCACGGCCACCTCGCGACGCTCAACACCACCAAACCCCTCTTCGCCGCCCTCATCAAGGGCCTCCTCGGCCCCATCACCGAACAAGGCAGCGGCGGCCCCAACGTCAACATCGTCAACGCCGAGCTCGTCGCCAAGGAACGCGGCATCCTGATCAACGAGCGCCGCGCCCGCGCCGACGACGACGAAGGCGAAGCGAGCTCCGGCTTCGCCAGCAGCATCACCCTGCGCGCGCGGCCCTCGCGCCGCGCCTCGTCCGTGTCCCACAGCGGCGGCGTGAGGCCGAGCTTCACGCGCGGCAATACGGGCGGTGGGGGGCAGCAGCAGCAGCAGCAGCATCGCAGAGCTGACAGCGCCATCACCGACGAGCCGGGATCAGACGCGGTCGGTGCCGACGACCAAGTCATCCAGGGCTTCGTGTCGGCGAACACGCCGCACATCTCGCGCCTCGACCGCTTCGCGACGGCGGCGAACTTCGTGCCCAAGGGGACCATGCTGATCTGTCGCAATTTCGACAGTTGCGGCAAGATTGGCTTCGTGGGGAACAGGCTCGGCGCTGCCGGGGTCAATATATCGAGCATGATCGTCGCGCCGTTGGTGCAGCAGCAGGAGGGAGAGAAGAAGGGAGGGGCGGGGGAGGGTGGAGGGGAGGAGGCGGCGAGTGAGGCGTTGATGATTTTGGGCGTGGATGGGCCGGTGGGGGAGGAGGTGGTGAGGAGTTTGATTGGGGGCGAGGGCGTGTTGGAGGCGAGTGTTGTGACGTTTTGATTCAGGGGGGGGGAAGGGGCATTATTACCCTTTTCTTCTGGGAGGATTCGAGGAATAGCTTATTGTGGTTCCCGAGTGGGTTGGATTGGGGGTGTGGATGTGGTAAAGTTGCCAGAGTGTTGAAATTTGGCGATTTTAAAAAAAAAAAAAAAACCATAGCATAAGAGGAGAACATCGCGGCCCCTCAACGGGCAGCGCTAGCATCATGATCACAAAATGGGAGGAGCAGTCAAACTTGATGTTTGGGAACAACGGCCATCCGTAAACCCTAAAAACGTCCCTCAGCGCCACAGCCAGCCGGACGCTGACCAAAGACATGGAACCGCTCTTGGGCGCGGATTTGCCGCCGCCGCCACCACCTCAGCCCCTTTGTACTTGCGCCACAGGCAGGACCGTTGTTGTATCGGATCAGCGTTCAAGCGCTCTGAAGAGGTCACGTCTGACAACACTCTGGAACAAGTAGACCCTTTCCCGTGCTTCGTGGTGTTATACATTATTTAACCCTATCCTAGCCTCTATCAAGATGGCACCGAAGCTACCCAAGTCATCCAAAACATAGTTCCACCTCTCCGCTATGTCGCCTCTTGAGATGTTCACCTTCAAATGCATAGTTGCGCTGAGCTTCTTCTAGTGAGGGTGGTAGACTTGCTTAGTCCAGTCTTCACCCGCCGGGTCCGTATTCTTTTTGAGCTCGAAGCGTGCCCTATTACAAAACGTAAGAATAGTTGTCCAGCCAGCACGATACGCCGCACGATCCGACACCTGGATATTGCACGATTATATATCGAGCTCAGTGATACGGCTGCGACAAAGCCCCCGATGAGATCTCCCGGTGATGGTTTCAATCTGTGTTGTAATTCAGCTGTTCCCATGTGAAGTCGAAAGGGTATGAACTTACGGCTCAGAGACTCAACCCCTTCCATCTCATCCTCCGCACCCTGACCAGAGCGCTCCCCCATCAGCGCATCCTCCTCACCAGCACCTCCAATGGCCGACATATCCCAAGCCCGCCTCCCACACCCCGAACAGACTCCACCACCTGCCGCCGCCACGGGGAAATAGTGCCCAGCCTCACACATCTCCCACGCCACCGCACCCTCCACCTCCTTCCCCATCGCCTCCACCCCCGCCACGAACCCATCCAACCGGACACCCGTATCCGCGCTCCACCGACGCTCTTCCCTCGCCAGCGGCCCCTCCGCACTCCACACCTCCCCCAACAACCCCACGCAATGCGCCCCGTCCATGAACGCGCCCACCGCCTCCGGATCGAGCGCCCCCTCCGCGCGCCGCAAGCGGTACCGCGCCTCGTCGGCATCGACGTCGGGAATGGGTGCGGGTGCGGGTGGTGCCCTCCGCTCGAGCACGAGCCACTGCGCCCAGAGGATGTCGGCCTCGACGGAGAGGCCGGGCAGGGAGCGGGCGTGTGTGGCGTGGAAGACGTGCGCGCAGCGGGCGCGGCAGAAGCGGAAGTCGAGGGTGAGGGGGTCGCAGGCGCCGGCGTGGGAGCGGATGGTGAGGAAGTCGGAGAGGGCGGCGATTTCGAGGCGGGCGGAGAGGAGGAGGAGGAGGAGGCGTTCTTGGAGTTGGGGGGTGGGGGTGGTGGTGGGAGGATTCATGAGCGGCTGGCACGAGTGGTGGTGGTGGTGGTCCCAGGCGGACTGGATGGCGGCTTCGACGGCTTTGGCGAGTTGGAAGGTGGCGCTGATGTCGTGGAGGATTCGGACGACGTGCTTGTATCTTCCGTCGCGGCCGGCTAGGCGGTGGATTTTGGATATGTGGGTCCGCTTGCCTGCGGCGTCGCTGGTGATGGTGGCGCTCTTGGAGAAGCGTTTGTTTAGGTTGGCGGAAGCTGTGGGGAGGGATGCTTGCAGCCTGCGGATTTCTTGAACTGCTTCGTGTGCCAGCTTGATGTACTGGGAGCGAGTGTTCATGACAAACTGTTTCGTCCCAACCTGCAAGGAAGCGGCACAGTCTGGGTGCAGACATGGGAGACAAATTTCGCTGCATACCTTGGAGCAGGCCTGGTGCTGGCAATGGATCTCACAGGGTGATTGGCACGGCGGGCAACGATGGCCCTTGTGGCATTGTACGATGCAACTATGGCCGCATGGAAGAAGTTTTCCGCAAGTGCTTCGACAGAATGTGACGTCGCCTTCAGAACAAAGGCGTTGGGTTTTATGGCCGCAGTCAAGTTGAACCTCGACGGATGCCGAGCACGATTCCTGAAGGAGGACCGGGTCCTGATACTTGTAGCATTGGAGTCCGGAAGGTGCCTTGTGTCCGCACGGAAGGATCACTCTCGGATTTTGGATCCGCACCTCGCAGTACGTTGTGCAGGCAGACCCGCAAATGTTAGCACAGGGATGCCCGCAGTCCAGTATGCTTCTGCATGGCTGAATGCAGATTGTCCTGTCATGCAGCAGATCACTGTGGCACAACTCAGGGCAACGGTGGTTGCAGGCAAGAAGCCTGCCGCAAGAAACGACGCATCCTCCATTAGGAGAATGCTTGCCGAAGTCTGCCGGTTCCTTGATGTGGATCGTGTTCCCAGGGTGTCGAGGGCAGTCGATTGCCAGAGCAGTACCAATGCTGCTGGTCTCGTCAAGACTGGAGATGATTTGGGCCCAGAAGGGCACCTGTTGAAGCATCTTCATGTTTCCGAAGATGAACATGGCACGCCTGGCTCGACTCAGCGCAACGATGGAACGGTTGGCAGACTTGATAAAACCGGTACCCTCCCAGTCGTTGCTTCGAACCATGGAAAGCAGGACGATGTCGGATTCGTCCCCTTGAATGCTGTCCACAGTGGCAATGCGAATTCGTCCCGATGCAGCATCGTTCGGCTGCTGGTCTCTGCCGTCCTTCCCGAAAACGACCTCGACGGGGTGAAATCCCTCAATCTTCTCCTGGAGAGCCTTGGCTTGCGCAGCGTACGGCGTAAGGATTAAGATGGTGTCTCCATGAACACCATCTTGTGATGTGAGGTGCCTGGTCAAGCCCGCAATCATCCTAGCCTCGAACGCATTGACTCTAGCTGTCTTATCCAATTTCAACTCATGATGTTGGTGGTCGAACCAAAACATCCTCTCGGACAGCGAAGGAACCGCGGAAAGGTGCTGGACTGCAGCGGCATCTTTCAGCATCGGATAGAGAGTACTTCTACTAAGCCGAGAGATCTCAGGACGCATGCGGTACTGTGTGTTCAATACTTCGAAAGGGAAACCGAAGTGAACGAGGCGTTCCAAGAGCGACACATCGAACCCGAATTTGGCAGCATCCGGGTTGGTATTGCTTTCCAGCTCCTTGCGATTGACCTTAGGACGAAGCTGGAAGTGATCGCCAATAAGGATGCAGTGTTCCATGCTCGGCGTTATCGACGTCAGAACAAGGGCCTCGGGAATGGTGCCAGCTTCTTCGAAGACGATGACCTTGCAATCGAGCTTCTCAAAAAGCTCGCGCCTGACAGCCATTCCGCCTGCTGTGACGCCAATGATGTTTGCTTTTTGTAGAATGCCAAGAGGATGGCGCTCCATAGCCGCACTGTATTCCTGCTGCGCCTCCGTCCATTTCGAGAACTTCTTCTTGATCCCGCTGCATATTTGCTCCCTCTCACCATCTTGGTCCACCCGAGCGAGCTTGGCCAGATCCGAGCGGATACCTTTGCTGTTCCGGAAGAATTTTCCTGCAGCTTTGGTGATGGCTTGCTTGTCCTCTGGAAGCTGCGCTTGGTTCCGCACCAGAACATCCAAGTTAATGTTTTCAAGAGCGTCGGACTTCGACTGGCCACCAACACGAATCATGTTGCCAACACCAGCATTCAGGAGCTTCTCAAGGAGACCGTCAAGAGCTCGATTGCTGTGACTGACGCACATGATTGGCCCAGATATATCGCCGTCAAGACTCCGGAGTAGGGTTTCGATGACTGCGACAGCTGTGTAGCTTTTGCCAGTACCAGGCGGGCCTTGGATGAGTGCGATGCGGTGCCTCAGCGCGTGAAGGAAGGCACGTGCTTGGCCATCATCAAGGCTTGAGCCAGCTGGAATTGCGGTGCTTTCGAACAAGTCGGACACGGCCAGCTCACCCTGACCATCACCTGCCACAGTCTTGCCCAGTTGGAAGTTGAAGCCATCACCCATTGCATAATGTGCAGGGTGGATCCAGATCGGTTTAGGCAGCTCGGATGGCTCCAAGGCAGTGGACAAGGGCGTGTCCGACATGGTGCTCATCTGTTTCAGGGCTCGAAGAGGAGGGGCAAAACTCCACGTCAAGAGGTTGGGAAACTCCAACAACGTGTAGTTCCTCTCCACTCTCTGGTTGGCGTTTCTCAAGAGCCAGCTGGTGAATCGAGCTGACTGTTCGAACGGCCGAAAGAAGATCTTTGCTTTGTCGGATCCGTAGTCGTTCTTCAGCAGGTTGTGGTCTTTGTAGTGACCGACGGAAGCGAACATCAGATCCATGTCCTTGCTCCACAGGCAAACGAGGGTATCGTGTTGGAAGCCTTGTTTCTTGACCCACCACTCGTACCGTTCACTCGGAGTCAATGCGTGGGCCTCTTGTGGTTGAGGGAGTCGCATTGAGAAGACGAGGCCTCCGTGTAGGTCGAAGGAAAGTTCCGAGTCAAGCAATACATTGTGGTACACATTGAACTCGGCAGAAGAATGGCGCTTCCAGGTGAAGGGGATGTTGAGATAGCTCCTGATTGAATCCCTCAGGATGCCGACGTTGTCTTCGCGGAAGAGGCGAAACTGACGGTCGACCAAACCCTCGAGGCCCCGCTTGTGCCACGTCCTTGGGTCTGTCGTCGGCAGGTACTCTAGCTTACTTGAATATAGCTCTTCAGTTGTTGGCATGGACTCAATCTGTGTGATGTCTCTCATGTCGTTGTCATGTCTGACGACCCCGGTCATGCTATCATCCTGGACCTGAGCCTCTGGATCTGAGTTGACCGTAGGTTCTGCGGTAACCGGTTGGTGGTATACTGTCTGCTGAGTAATACTAGACGAGCCAAGCTCGTGAGAATCGCTCATCTTCTGGCCTTGAGTCGAGTGGGACATGGTAAGTAGTATATGTATGTACGAGTTGTGTGGATGTCAGAAATGATCAAGGCACCTGTCGGTTGGTCAGAGCATGTCTACTTGGATAGAGGAGTGAAACGTGGATACCAGTTGACGGGTGGAGTAGGTGACCTTTTATAGGTTGCGTGAGGGGCTGGTTACGCGGGTGGAAGATCGAGGGATAGTGCCTCTGCTAAAGAGTGTTAGTGCACGGGTTGGCGAATCTAGCAGGTGGGCCTTTTACGATTGGATGAAGTGTCGATTGAGCGAGTGAAAGGCTGAGCGAAAGTGACTCTGTCGGAGATTGTCGGAAAAAAGTTGAAGGTCGGAGGAAGTTGAAGAAGGAAGAAGTGGTGGCAGCCAGGCTTTAAGTAAAGGAGACCAAAGCACATCGCGGCCAGTGACCCGAAAAACTACCGGCCGGGACAGTAATACGTCACCCTAATGCCCCAGAGAGGCAGGAGGTGCGTGCGGAGGGGCGGGTTCGGGGTGGGAGGTGTGGGGGGTGTGGTTGGAAGGACGACCGCCGGGAACCTAGAGAGATGACCATCGCGGAATCAACTCCAACTTCAAAGAAATGACCGAAACGGAAGTAGAAGCCGGCAGCGCATATATACATACATATATATATATACACAAGGCAGAGGGGGGTCCCAGAGAGCGGAAACTATCACACCCCATGGCCCCATGACAGTCTACAATCAGCGGATGATTGAACGGAGGCTGAACGCAAGCACAAGTGCCTTACCCAAATCTTAGCTTTGGCTTCCTGTGTTCTGCAGCTAGCACAGTACTACGCTTCCTTGCGCAGGTAGTTGGAACTTTGGATGTTAGTACATTTCCAAAATTGATATCATACCCTGATAGCCGTTCCAGTTGCTTATAGGCACAGGCATATAGCCGGAACAAGGGCTGCAGAGGAGGATTATTTGGTAAAGCAGTATATAAATCAAACAGCGACAGACACGATCGGCTGGAATTTGTGCTCATTGAGCGTGATCTGAAAAGAGAATATATTTGTTCTCCTCCCGAGCCCGTTATTTGCCAGGCACTCTACACCGTTCTAGGTTGTTCCGTTCAACTGCACGTCACATCAGCTGCCTGCCATATATGTTTGTCCGTCTGACCGGCGGTCTTCTGAAGATAGGAAAGCGAAGAGGCCGCCCTCCGCTGTACCAGCCAGAAGTTTCCCTTCGCAACAAACGGGAAATGTGTCTTACCTCCTCGAGCTGCCACCACCAATGTCCTGACCCAGCTTGTATCCGCTAATCTTCTCCCACTCAATCTTCTGCCTCGTGATCGGCAGCTGTCTGCGCAAGCCCTTGAACGCGCCCTCGCTCAAGCTCGCAAACGCCCTGTTCAGGTCCTCCTGGTACTTCCTCTCCGCGCTTGCCAGCGCCCTCACGATATCGCTCGCGCCGCCGCCGGCGCCGGCGCTCGCCGAGATGGGCTTCTCCGTCAACATGCGCACGTTCCCGTCCTCGTAGTAGTGCACGTCGACCTTGATGCTGCCGGTGATGGCGCCGCCCGACGGGTCGACGACGTACGCGCTGCGCCAGCGGCCGTTCCAGAAGTTGCTGGGCGAGTACTTGTTGCTGACGAGCACGACGGCGACCTTGCTGTCCTCTTCGGTCGGGTAGACGCCCAGTGCTGCCGCCGGGTAGTGTTCCGCCGCGTGCGCGCCGAGCGCCTTCAGCAGCGACTGCACCAGCTCGGCCTGCGGCGACTCGAGCACGTGCGACTGCACGTCCGACGCCTTTTGCGTGACGTGGTCGAAGGCGAACGACGAGGCCGCGCCGACGTCGTAGTAGCGGCCGTCGCCGAGCGAGTTGTACGGGCTGATGACGACCTGATGTTTGCCGGGAGGAGGGGGGGTTAGCCTTCGTAAAAGAGAGAGACGGGCCGTGCGACCCGGTGACGAAGGGCGTCAATGTGCGCTGGTGAGTCCGAGGGTCGAGCTTACAGCTTCACTGCCGCCAGGGAGCTTGGTCGTCGCGAATTGCTCCTCATTGTACTTCTGGTAGGCGGGGGCCAGGGACGAGACGTCGTCGCTGCCCGTAATGGACTTGATGGCTACGGATCGAATTCAGATGAGTATTTGGGCAGGTTTCGGGATGCTTGGGGGTTTGCGATCGCACCGGCGGTAACGTTGGAGAGCTGTAGGCTGGTTAGCTGCGAGACGACGGAGGGGCCAGAGCGCTGGACGAACCTCTCCTGGCGGAGCAGACTCGACGAAGGAGCCCAATGCGGCACTGCTGGCTGCCATATTGCGGGACTGAACGGGACAGGGAAGGGCGTAGGAGAGGTTTGGCGAGCTCAGGGATGCAGCTGTGTTGTTGTAGTTGCGGGAGATCGTCGCGGGGTCGGCGGTGGTGTTGAAACCCCCGGGCACCGCCGCAGGGACCGCTTTCACTATAGCACTACCCGGCGAAGGGTCTACGACCAAGACGGCCGTCACAAGAGCAACAAGTCGCAGTGGTAGACATTTATGAAAATTGCTTGATTGAAGTTACAGACCGCCCCAATTTAACCCAGCAGCACGAGGATATCATAATTCGCTATTGTCCAGCCCTGAGCCCGTCCCCGAACGCCGTTCCGTAATCCATCCCTGTTGCGCCGTACTCGTACAAAGCTTAGAGCAAAGCGCGCGCTATCATTCGATACTCATTTTCATGAGTCCGTCGTTGGTATCCGTCATGCCCTGCAAGCCGACCCTCTTCGGTCCCAAGCTCGGAGTGGCGCACATTGTGCTTCCTCCGCTGTTGGATCTTTCTCCTGCAGCATGGCCACCGCTTGGAACGCTGCCAGCGATCGAACCCTCTCTACTCGTTTTGTTCGGACCCCAAACCCCCTCCCTCTGCTGCGGCGACTGTGATAGCACAGGACTGTTGGTGACACTCAAGCCTGGAGATACAGCCCGTCGTTTTATAGAATGGACGTCAAAGTCGTCATCCCTCCGGCGTTTCTTCTTCAGACCCTCAGCAGCAGTTGGAGGAATCATCGGCTGTGGTGTTGACCCGCGAGAGAAGGCATCATCCTTGTTCATGTCAGACGTGGTTGACATTCTATGCCGGTACTGCGCCATGGAAGCGACGGGAGAATCCATGTTGATATCATCGCTGATGGCAGAGGAGCTTCCGCGGGCTAGGAAGGGAGGTGGCGGGGTGTGTCGACCGTCGTGGTTGCTCCAAGATGGCCTCTCGGCGCTCTTCCACGGTTGCAGGTTGAAGGCCCCAAACAGGCCCTTTCCGTTGGCCGCGGCAGCTGCTGCAAGCTCCATATCCATGCCGGCATCTTCTGGTATGTCCTCAAGGTCGTTCAGGCCGGGCACTGCAGGAAGGAGACTTGGCGAAGAGTTTGCGGTGATGGACCCCTCGCGACCGGTTGTAGACAGGTCATCGCTCTCGCGGACCTGGCGGATGATCTCGGCTTCGCGTTTGACTTCGCTATCGACCGGTGCACTCTCTTCGAGGAGCTCTGCGCGGATGCGACCGAACTGTCTAGACTTGGGCTGCGGGTGTGTTAGCGAACATGAGCGAGCTTGTGACGTCAGCCGGTCGGTCCTCACCAGAAGATTTCCGCGCCGAACGACGGTTCGGCGTACGACGCCGGGAGTAGTGGGCGCTGGCATGCCGGCCTCGTCGCCACTGTCGTTGCCGGAGGAGATGGTCAAGTCGTTGGCGACGACGCTCAAGCTTTCGCGTCTAGACCCCGCCTTCCTCATGACAGCTTCGCGAGCGAAGTACCCACCGTTGGCTCCATCGAACGGCTTGCCTGCGGGAGGCGATCCGGGGCCTGGGCTGGCTAGAGAGCTGTGCCCGCTTGCGCTGCTTGAACTCTTCCTGCTTCGCACCTTCTTCAGCCTGTTTCTTTGTATCTGCAGAAAGTTAGGGCCACTCGGTGAAAAGCCGCCAGGCCAAACACCGCCCGGGCTTGCCACATTGGGCGGCGCGCCGAAAGGCCCGCCCGCATTCTTGTCGAGCTTGAGAACATGAGGCGTCATGACCATCGGGTCGTCGTTGTCGTCGGGATCCATGGGATCGTCCTCGTCGGAGTCGCTGTCGGAGGAGTCGGAGCCCAGCATGTTGACGCTGCCGAGTGAGCTCGATACTAGACTGTTCTTTTCGTGGTGCATGCCGGGCCAGCGGGTGTGGTCGTTGTGTGGAGAGTCAAGTGCGAAGGACGTAATGTTGCTCCTCCGCTGGGGGATCATCATGCCCTTCTGGGTGATTGTCGGCGAGGAGTCAGGAGAAGACTGCTCCGCCAGTGTCGAGTGGTGCAGATTCGTACATGCGCGCGCGAAATCGAGGCCCCGGGAATGCCGAGGCAGGACGGTGGCGGGGGTGCCGTAGGTGTCTCGCGCGTCGAGCTGAGGCGACAGAGGAACGCGGCTGAACTGGGTCGGTGTCTGGAGTCCAAGATTCGGGTCGCGCGGGGGCATCTGCAGCGAGAGGCCGCGAGCTATGAAGTCGGGTCGTCGCGGGGTGCGCGGGGTGCTGATGGTTGCATCGTCCTTGGACGCGCGCTTCGACACGATCTTGGGCGAGGGCGAAAGCTTGGGGGCCTGCGAGTCCGAGAGCGACCGGTTTTTGGAAGGCGACGCGGAAGGCGTTCTTTCGTCCTGGAACGCAGAGCTGAGCCCGCCCTTCTCACCTTCGGCCTGCTCGCGCTTCTCTGGCCCGTGGGATGCGCTCTGGCTGCTGAAGGAGCCGGCGAGCATCGCTCGTACTGACGGTTGCGTCATGGAGCTGCTGGCGGACGTGGGCGAAATTTCTTCGGCATCCATTCGTGGCGTATGCTGCTACCGGAGCGGGTGGTATCTGGCACGGCTTGCATTGAAGGGCATAGCGGCATTTCAAGGGGATTCGAAAGGCAGAGGGCCCGGAGGGGGAGCAGTCGTGGGAGCCCTGCGGGAACCCTCTGCCGCAGATCCACCACGTGACGTGTACCATGGCTCTGCTGGTCTACTGGACCATTGACCAGACCAAGCCCACCCTGGCCTTTCTTGTTGAAATTCGAATGTCTCATCTACCCGACTGCCACCGGAGCCTTTTCCTTGAGATTCCACCCGCCAGTCCGCCCAAACACATCCCAGCAATAGCCGCCAGCAACCCTGCTAGACAGAAGGGTAAGCGAGCCCAAAGATAGCAGGCGGACGCTTTGGGCCCTGCTCTGAGCACGCAGCCATCACGCTCCGTCGACACCTTTGCACAAAGAACCATAAGGTAAGTAGATAGCAAAGCAAAGCCGTCATTTGCCATTCTTTCCGTTCATGACGTTCAACAGATTCCCCGGGTAAATTGCTAATCAGGGTAGCGGCCGGAGCAGGGGCCACCAGCCATGTACGCAAAGACCTGGCCAGTGTAACTGCGTGGACCCAATGACGAGGCGACCCATACACACCGTTGTAGTGAGACGGTCCGGATGAAGTCTCGCACTACGATTGGATGACTCTGAGGACATGTTCCACATCGTCTATCGAGGCCTCCCAGATGCTAGCGATCACCAGTCTCCAGGATTTACCGTCGCGCTTCAGCTTTCCTACGCACCGACAAGTCAGAGGGCGGTCCGACCGCTCCAGGAATCTACCGCTGTCGTGTTCGTAGAGCTCAACGCCTTTCCAACCATCGTAGGTCCCGTCAAGGTAAGGCGGACGATCATGATAGAGATCCATGAAGATGAAATGTTGCTTGACAGAACGGGGCTCTCTGAATGCCCAGCGGACCCTGGCATAGAGTTCGATAACGACAGACTGACGTTCGCGCACTGCTTGGATACCCACATTGAGCGCCTCGCCAATGCGAAAACACACACGGAGAGAGGTTGCGCCTGAAAGCCCAAGGATCGGTGATCGCTCTTGCGCACGATCTGGGAAAGGTGGCCTGAGGACAGGCTTGTGCTCCGGAGATTGCGCATTCTGTGCTTCCGCGCAGCTCGAGAAAAGAGTGGTTGGAGTCGCTTGGATCTTTTGGATATTGCTGGAGACCTGATTCAGTATCGTTGCGGTGCCTATACTTGCATCTGCTGCTTCCATGGCATTGACATTCTCGTCTTCAGACAACTCCAGGTCTTCTGCAAAAAATCCGTCCATGTCCAAGTAGTCGACTGCTTGGGGACAGCCTTCATCTGCATATCCTCTTGCAGCAAACTTGGATGTTGACAAGCCGCATTCATCTTTCTGTGGTAGCTGGATTTCGTTCGCGTCCACAAGGCACAAAAGGTCAGTGTCAGAGAGTCCGTCATCAAACATATCGAAACCATCAGATATGTCTTCTATCGTCTTGAGATAGTTGGCTGGAGGTGATATACTACACTTGCCATCGTTGTCGTGAGTCGCTGGGAGTGCATCTGATTCGGCTTCCTCAACGATCGTGCCAAGCTGTGGATTGCGGGCCAGTCTGTGCACCCGTTGATGATTAGGTATGTGTTGCGATTGAGTAGTAGAGGAAAACAGGTGGCCTAGAGGGTGGTTAGAGTATTTTGCTTGTAGGTCCCCAGCATTGTCGGAGCGATCAGCTGGACTTCTCCCGTTCTCATTAGTAGCCTTATAGTCTTGAAGGCCGTCGCAAGAGGTCTGCTGTGATGCCGACACATTTTCGAGAGTGGAGCTAGAGGTTGGGTGCGCAGAGATGATATCCATTGACGTGAGAGGTGATACTACAGATATGGTGTCACCTATGATACTCTTGAAGGCATTCGAGCTGGCAGGTGTATCCTTGGAAATGGACTCGGGGCGCTGGTCATTGATGCCACTGGATGCCACGACTTTGTCCGCAGCAGACCTCGGATTAAAGGTAGGATGGTTAGGCTTAATGGGTGAAAACGCGAACGGCTTGCTGGTTCGCATGCCTTCAGAAACCACCCGTCTTCCGCTGGTATTCGGCTTGGGCCGGGCCTGGTTTCCGGTCGCCCCATGGTTCTTTCCGTCTCCTTCCGAGTGCTTGATAGTCTTTCGTTTCTTCACCTGAGGTTCCTCGCCATGAGATATCGCAGCTCTTTCAAACATGGACGCACTCGCAGATTTGCCTGGGGAGAGGTACTTCTGAATCAGCGGGTTCTTCCTTCGCCGGCGAGCTGCTTGGTTCTGCTGTGAAGGCTGAGTCGGCGCAGCAAGCTCAGACTCTGGAGGGCTTTTGCGGCGGTTGATTGGAGTGAAACCCCAGTTGCTGTGGGGCATTATTTCGCAGAAGTCACTTCAAGCTGCAGGCGATGGATGATCACGCATCGGATGGCGTTGTCGATGCAGGCATGCCCGGGATCAGCGCGGTGTGATCAGCGGCTGCAGCGCGGGAAAGCGCGCGCGATCCGGAAGCTGCAGGGGCGTGGTCGCGCCGGTACCTTGCTTGATGGGGGCTGGTCAGCTGGACTCATGCTTTGCACTCTGGATTTGTGAGACGTGCACGGTTGAGAGAAGGAACTGGGTACAAGGTGCGGGGATGAGAAGGAAGGTGGGCGCGGCGGCCAGGCGGCGCCGGCGATGACGGAGGCACTGATTCGTGGTGGGGCAGCAGCGTTCTCGCAGCCCGAAACACAACACCACGGGACACTCACTTCGGATCGTCTGCCGAGCCTGAAATTCTCTTTCCGTGCTTCCGCAGCGTCTCCCACCAGGACCGCCTGGCCGCCGCCCGTCCGCCGCTTGCACGTGCTGGCATTCCGCGCCAGCATCCTCGTCCGCGCCGAGGTTGACTCTGCACGCACGCGACTGCTGCAGCCTGTCGCTCAAAGAAAGACACCGTCGCCCGTCAAGGTACGCCCATTCGACACGTTCCCGCTGCCAGTCGATGCGTCCGGGGTGTTGCGCATCGCCTGCCCACCGCCACATTGCCGCAACACCGCATCGCCCACTCTCGCCGGGCGCTCCCCCCCTCGTCGAGTCATCGTGTACTGACGACGTTTCTCTAGAGTGGGCGGCAGCGAAAAAACATAGTCCTACGGCGTGAACGGACTGCTTCGCTTGTTCTTGAACCGAGACAGAAAAGCACGATCCGTCCTTCGACATGTTCAGCGGCTCGGTGGGTACCTCCTCTCCAACCTTCGGCACCTGGCCTCAGCCCCTCACCATGGCGATGGCATGTGCGTATCCTATATGCACGGTCTCTCCTGGAAAACGGCTGCGCGGGGTTCAATTTTCCTCTCTTCGTGCCCCCATCAACACTATCAATAGCGAGTCATGCTATGATCCGCACTGGGTCCTCAACTTCATTTCCAGCCCTGCTCCTTAACCTCCCTATCCACGATGTCGTCCCCCGCAACGTACATTTTGCTGAAGACGTTCTACTACCTGCAGAAGAAGCCGTATTCGGCTGTAACGGTCCAGATAGACCGCCTCACGAGCGAGCAGTACGACGAGAATGACCTGGCGGGCATTGTCGACCTGGTCGAGGTTATTCGCATTCAAGAGTCAGGCCCGACGGAAGCCGCACGTGCAATCCGCAAAAAGCTGTACGTTTCAAAACCTCGACGATTAGCTCATTTCTGACGACGCCACCGTAGGAAATATGGCAGCGTGCACCGCCAGCTTCGCGCGCTGACTATTCTCGATGGCTTGATTCAAAACGCTGGGCCGCGGTTCCAGCGTGCATTTGCTGACGAGCCCCTCCTTGAGCGGCTACGTATCCTCGCTCGCGACGACATGGTCGACGCCGATGTCCGGGCGAAATGCAACGTTCTTTTCCGGCAATGGGCTGTTGCATACAAAGGCAAGCCGGGCCTTGAAAGAATCGCCGCACTCTACAAGCAACTGCCCCAAACGAGAAGGCCCCAGCCGCATCAGTCCAAGGTGATCAAGGAGACTGAAGCCGACGCCGATAGCGTTCCGTCTTCACCCATTACCGACAGTCGCCCTTCTCACAGCTCTTCCAGCGCTGCAACTTCGTCGACAAAGGTTTCGTTCACGCCTGCTGCGCCCGTGAGCACGTCTTCGTCCTTCTTTAGCCACAGAGAGAAGAAGCACAAGAAGTCCAAGTCGCAGCCATTCAACCTCGAAAGGGAGAAGCCAAAGATGATGGAGACCATAGCCGCAGCATCCGTGGCCAGCACCAACCTCTTGAATGCCCTTCAGCTCATCAACCGCGAGCAGCAGCGTGTGTCGGAGAACAACGGAGTCGTCAAGCTGTTCGACAACTGCAAGCAGCTGCGCCGGCAAATTCTGCGCTACATCCAGCTCGTTGAGTCGGACCAGTGGATTGGCAGTTTGTTGAGCGCTAACGATGAGCTCGTAAAGGCCCTTATGTCGTATGAAATTATGGACAAATCAATCTCAGATGACAGTGACTCTGAGACCGAGGCGCGCTCTGTGCGCTCACCAGGGTCTCCGACCTCGCCTACGGCCGCTGCAACCGAAAAGATGGCAGGCCTGAACTTTGGAGAAAGCCCGCCACCGAAGCCGCCGAGGCCTGGAAATGCCCCCACGCCTTTTGGCAAGCAGAGAGTGGAGGAGAGCGAGAGCGAGCCGGAAGAGGAAGAGGACGAAGACAACCCGTTCGCAGACAGGAACGCGGTCAAAACCCCTTATACGGACTCTGGGGAGATGAAATGGTGAGTTTCTACAATTCTGAATTTCTCTGCTTGACTGTTAACCTGGCTGCAGGCGGGACATCTGAGCCTTGGAGTTTTTCCTAGTCACGACTTACCCTATGAACGACTGCACACTGGATATTGCGGATTTTTTTTATGTTTTTTAGACTGTTCTGTTCTTTCCTGAAGGCGTGAACAACAACAGGTCTATACCCTCGCATTAACTGCTAATGGAATAATTTTGCCTCCTTCATATGCTAGATCAGCATAGTTCTCGACCTCTGACCCTACCTTTCCCTGAAATTAGAGACTACTAGTAATTTGGAAACACAATTTGGATACATCCGATAAGCAATTCGACGCGAGTTGGCGCAACTGCGGCAAGGGTTTTCGCGAATCGTCCACTCCTTGGTCCTGCCAATCCAGGCGCCCTGTTTAGCATCCCCGCATACGTCATAGCCGCTGTACGTATCTCCAGGCCTCAGCCACAACAAGGTTGCGTGCACACCCATACTTTAACTTTAACCCAGCCCTCACCACTCTCTCTCTCTCTCGGCCCAAAACCTGATCTCCTTACCAGCAGTCGCCGCCCATTTTTGCTACATCGTAAGCACCAGCATCCTTCAACCCTTTCGCGCGGGCTAACGCCACGGTACAGGTCTCAAGCCAACGCGCGTCGACTTCCCCGCTCAAGTACCGGAAAACCAGCCATCGGGCAGCTTACGCCACCACCATCACCAACCGCAATTCGCAATGCCTGGTTCCACAGCGTCCAGTTCCTCCACCGCGACTTCGGTCACCAAGCCCATCACGAAGCCCATCAAGGTGCCATGCTGGTGCGGCGACGACTGCTCGTGCTGCATCATCCCCTGCACGGTGATGTGAGCAGGCGCACGCAACACTACTGCGCATCGAACGATACATAATGATGGATATGGGAGCGGAGTTTATTCCTTGGGTCGAGGAGGCGCTCGGACTGTTCGTCAGTATGGCATAGGGATCCGGTGGTGTTAAATTCTGTGGCGACTAGCATCCTTCGAGGCGCAATCATCTTGTTTGTTTTAAGAGATTATAAGACGTGCGATACGCTTCGTCTAATAGTGGCACATGAAGCAGTAATCCAATGAGCAAGCCCTTCAAAGCCAAGGAAGAAGAAGAAAAACATTCAAGCCTATTCGTGTTTGGGTATAAACGTCTGCCGCCTTATCATCGCGTCCCCTCGCTCGTCCGCTTTTTCGTGTGCCTTGTTCAGAGTACAGTGATTATAGAGGCTGCAGCCCTCCTCTCCTCATGTTGGATATCTACCGCGTGCGCGGTTCGCATTGTCGTACGCTTCAGCATGGCTTAGACTTTACATCACGGTACTAGAGCAAGGCGTCAGCAAGGCGGTCCAGGCGATATACTCGGGGCGGGAGTGGGGCTGTTTACCAAGGAATGAAGCAGCAGGTGCACTCGCCATCGTCGCCGCACGGGCAGCTGAGGCAGCCCGTCTTGATCGTCTTGACGGGCTTGGAGATCGAGGAAGCGGTGCTGCTGGTGGCAGAGGAGCCGGGCATGGTGGCTAGTAGTAGCGGGGTTTTCGTTGCGATAGGGTGGGCTCAGGAAGTGGCGGAGGGCGGTTATCGGAGGGACTGGCGCAGCAAGGTGTGGGAGGATGCAGGCGCTGCTTGTCGCGAGAGGTCAGCACGCCGGAACACTAATTAGAGCGAAAGCGGGCGGAAGAAGCGAGAAGCGTTGCGGCCAAGCGCTTGTTGCTCGCTGCGGGGCTGTGGTACAGCACGCACCTGTTTCGCGATACGAGGGACGGGCGCGTAGGAGAGTGGTGGGATTGCACTGTCGTGGATGGGTCGTAGGACGGGTGAGTAGAGAGCGGTTAGAGCGGCAGGAAGGATGTAACGATTTATACAGCTGAGGGTCGCAGGCCTGACGGATATGCACGAACCAGCATGCTGCGCGCGCGTCTTCGGGACCGGGGTGTAAGGCTTGCAGCGAGGCTGGCGCTATTTTGTCGCAGCAAAGCAAGAATGGGATGGCGGTGCAAGTGAACGTGCTCTGGGTGAATCGCCGAAGCGTGGCGCGGGTGATGACGCACGCAACGCTTCAATATGTTGCGGCCGATCCTGACTCGGAAGATGACGCGGATACGAGGCCACCACTACTTTTTGCCGTCCGAGCCGCCGGTCTCGCCCTGCCGCAAATTGGACGGGCCGCAAGAGAACGGGTGGACGTGCGTCTCCCAGTTCACGCCGCAGTGGCGTTGGAAGCCCACGAAGGTTCGTTCTGCGGTTCGCCACGGCTTGTTGATGTAACTAACAGACCAAAGGTGTACGCCAAAAATAGTAACAGAGGCGTTGAGTTTGTCCGATAGCGTTCTGTAACAAAACATACGGACATATGGAGCAATGGTTAGCGGGCCGCTGTAGCCTCCTCCCGGAGACGAGGACTTGAGAAGAACCATATCAAATCCTGTCCCTTGCAGATTTATATCTCTAGATAACTCCTCACAAGCAACAAGGATTTCAGTTCGTTGGGTATCGATCATTCTTTCATTATTCATGCTACTAATAGGTCTTTTCAGGGAAGGTATCGACTAACAAGGTAGATGGATAACCGCCTCTATTGTTCTATCACCATTCGAAGCTCATTCTTCTTCCAAAAAAAAAAAACCATGGCTTTTTGTTTACCAGCAATGCCCCAACAAAGTCGGCATATAATTGAATAGTCCCTTCTTGCTTTATCAGCCCAGTTCAGCATACCTTACCAGGTGTTTTCATGAACGCTATCATGGCTCAGGTATCACCTCCTCCCTATGACAATGCCGCGCAGTAGAACGTGGAGGACACGATGGTGATGATAGGGCAGTATGGTGTTGAGCGGGAAAGCACGGGCTCTCCATTGGGTCCACCGCATCCCTGCATGGCGTCATGCCGGGCTGGCGGGGCATCAGAATTTCTGAAGTCCCAAGCCCATGCCAGCCCAACTACGCTCTTTTGCGCGCCGCTCGCTCTTCCAGTCACGCAGTACTCGTTCTGTCTTCCTGCCCTCGAAGAGAATCATGGCCAACGTCGCTACTTCCTATGCCGGTACTTGCTCAATCGCGCCATTGCCCAATTTTCTGCGCTGACACCATTTCTCTCTGCCAGACCCGGTGCATATTGCCGTCATTGGCGGCACCGGCCTGCAGTCGCTGCCGAACTTCACGCTCGCCGCGACGCTCAATGTCGACACGCCATGGGGCCAGCCGTCGTCGCCCATCTCCATCCTGCATCACCCGTCGCCGGTGACGGGCGAGCCCATCCCGGTGGCCTTCCTGTCGCGCCACGGCCTGAACCACGAGCTGGCGCCGCATGAGGTGGCCAACCGCGCCAACATCGCCGCCCTGCGCAGCATCGGCGTGCGCACCATAATCGCCTTCAGCGCCGTGGGCAGCCTGCAGGAGGAGGTGCGGCCGCGCGACTTCGTCGTGCCCGACCAGATCATCGACCGCACCAAGGGCATCCGCCCCTTCACCTTCTTCGAGGGCGGCATGGTCGGCCACGTCGGCTTCGGCGACCCCTTCGACGAGGGCGTCGCCAAGGTCGTGCGCAAGTGCGGTCACAGCCTGGAGGGCGAGGGTGTCACCCTGCACGACCGCGGCACGCTTATCTGCATGGGTGCGGTTACCCCGTTCCTGCCTTTGCCCTTCTGGACTCTTGAGCGCTGACGACGTCGAATCTTCCTTGCCCTACACAGAGGGCCCGCAGTTCTCGACCCGTGCCGAATCGAACCTCTACCGCAGCTGGGGCGGCACCGTCATCAACATGTCGGCGCTGCCCGAGGCCAAGCTGGCCCGCGAGGCCGAGATCGCCTACCAGATGATCTGCATGGCCACCGACTACGACTGCTGGCACACGACCGAGGACGTCAACGTCGAGATGGTCATGGGCCACATGAAGGCCAACAGCGAGAACGCTCGCCGTTTCATCGGAGCCGTCCTGGATGCGCTGAGTGCCCAGGAGCACAGCGACTTGGTCCTGGCCAAGCACCTTGAGAACCAGTCCAAGTTCTCGGGTAGTATCACCAAGCCCGAAGGCAGGAAGAAGGAGGCTGTAGAGAAGCTGAGCTGGTTGTTCCCCGGCTACTTCGAGTAGACTTTTTGTGTGCTAGATGTGGTCAAGCCTTCAGTGTTTTTCAAGTGTTAGAGCATAGAACTCGTTTTACGTCCAATTGTTTGAGGTAAGACTCCTTTGAGGGGTCGTCGTGGGTCAACTGACTCTCCTACAGGCCGTTTCAGCGCGACCTATCGACTCTGATTGATGAGATTAAAAAAGTGTAAAGCTGTTGTGTCTTGATATATGCCCGGTTGTAGCTGACCATGAAATGTGTTTAGCTTAAAGTTCAGTGGGAACGTTGGAATCGTCTCATCAGCCTCTAGTTTCCGTTGATTGGATTCGCCGTGGAAATCACTGTAGCTACAACCTAGCTACAGCTCCTCATTCGAACAAACTGCGATTGGACCACGAGGTAGGCGCCACTAATCTGGTGGCGGACAGCATGCATGACCTGGGATGCCTCCTTGTGGAGAACATCGAACGTCGGAAAAAAAGCCTCTTCACCTTAATCTCAAGCCTCACCTCGTTTTGACACTAGTTGTGGCAATCAAAGCTTTGTCGCCAACCACGGAGTTTGAGGCGTTGAAGTAGACCATTTCCGTCGCCATCGTTGGGCAAGCGCTCGGCGCACCCGTGGAGGACTCCGCCGTTCCTACGCTCCACATACACACGATCGAAACAGTTTCACATGCTCGGGCAACTGAAGTTCGATCCCACGATGGCTTGCGCCCCAAAAGCATACGGGCTAAAGTGACGAGGGTGGCTGTACACAGGCCGAGCCCTAAGAGGCGCCACGCAGCGGCAAAGGCTGATTTCAGGCCTACCTTTCTGCCCGCGCCCTCTTTGCCCGACGAAGCGCCGTATGCTCCTCTCTATTTTGACGACTTCAAAGCCATGCTTTGCTTTTTGAATCCTTCGCCGCGCGTACAAAGCGGTTACAGTGCGTTTCGAGATACTCTGCGACTGCGGTATGCGAACGCAGGGCAAGCGTAAACACATCCTTTCGAGGTGGCCCGAATACTCTGTTTAGGCGCGCCGCCTAATGCATCGTTGATCAGCCGAGCGTAACATGGAGTAACAGACCGTCGACGCCTTTCAATGGCACGTGCTGGCCACGAGACCACATAACCATGCCTTTTCCGCTGTCCTAAGGGCCGGTTTCGCCGATATGCTTTGCTTGTGGAATTCCTTCCTATACTCCTATACAAGACTTTGGAGGCTGTGAGGGCGATGAGGAGTAATGTAAGCAGAAACTAAGGTAAGAGCGGACCTTAGATGTAAATAGATGGAGGAAATCAGAAAGAGTCAGAAATGACAGCTGGCAACCTGAGGGGGGTTCTGGAGGAACGCATTTTCGCTTGTACCAAGCTTTTCCAACCCAGTTCTTCTGAAACCGTAGACGATCCTTCCAGGCGTGACCTTGACAGCTCCTTCCGATCCCCAGATGTCCAAAGTTCCACGCACATGCATATTCCCTTTTGAGGCGCCTGCATCTCAACGTGGTGGGTGACTCAGCCCCCACACAGCAGCATCGGCAGGCGCCCCGTCATCACTCAGAGCGTATACTCTTCTTAATTTTTCCAATGTACTTAACGCCCATTCTTGCTTACTTCAGTCATATCATTTGCAAGGAACATAACATATTCCAGCACTACTTCATATGGTTTAATCTGTGACAGCCGAACATTGATAATGAATGTTTCTGATTGCTCCTATTGAGCATGTATTATGACGTCTTCACACATGTCTACATGCAGCAAACCTGTCCTATACTAGTAGCTTCCTTGACTTCTTCCGTACCTGTCGCCAGGGATGACGAGGGCACTAGAGAATTTCGCAATGATGAGAGACAAGGAACAGGGGTCTTTTTTCTTGAGCCAGTCCGGTTTATCGGATACGCACAGTAAGCATACATGACCGGTCAGTTGCGCAGGTAGCCGCCGACGATAATACTTGGCCAATAGTACTGACGGGAATCCACGTTGTCTTACCTTTCTTCCTTTGCATGCGGGGCCACCCGCGCCTCGAGCCCTGTGCCGAGGCTGCCGTGAGCTGCAGCCCCATCGACAAGCTTAGGAGCACGATTGCGAAAGTGCTTGGCCGGTGTTGAGCTGCTTTCCTTGATTTTTTAAGCGTGAAGCTTGCATTTGGAGCGGACATGCTGACAGTCTGGCATATTATGCTGAAACTTAGGTCAAGCTAGACCCCCTTGAGATAAAGAACGGAATTTCGTTTGCTAGTATCAATCTCACTTGCTCAACCTCGTGCATTTTCTATGCCTGTCAGAAGTGGTAATGATGGATTCTCGGCACACGATGGTGCGTCTCGGCGCTCGCTGACAATGACATCATGCAAGCATTTTGGTTGATCACGATAACGACCAACTGAACTAAGCTAGTGTCATAAAGTTTAGTATTTTTGCCTATTAAAGAGCCTTGGGTGTTGTCGGGGCTGTATCCACTAGGGATTTGATAGATATTGGACCGCAAATTCGCCGGCTTAGATTTATAGAAGAGATTGTGAACGGGATACTATATGGACAAGCGTTGTATTAGCAAATCCTAAACATTGGAAGAGTCTACTATCTGCGGGTTTTTCCCAGTGATTTTTCTTAAGCGGCGTGGGGCTACTCTAGGGTTAAGTTACGTCTTGTTTAATGGAAGCCTTTATCATTTTCCAATGGCAGCATGAGAGACGGAAAAAATAATCAAGACATAAATTTTTAAGTTTCAGTCAAAGCTATTAAGAAAGCGAAACCTATGATTATAATTTAATACAGTAGGTATTTTGGATAAGACTCTATGCCCATGTAGCTTTCAAATCTCCGTTGAATTTATACATTGCGTTGAAACAATTCAAGGAGATGAGTTCCAGACCATTCAAAGATAATCACATGGGTAATGCAAAATGGCGCTTAGGGAGATAGGGTATTAGAGACAGAACTTCGAAACAACGATCTGCAAGTAAAGCGGGCAAAGATGGTTCACACTCACCGGTCTGGATGAGCTTCAGCCAGCCACAGAAGTTCAGTGACACGAGAGCCGCATTGCCACGCACCTAATTACCATGCTATAGATGTATTTGCTTTTGATGCCAATTATAAGGGCTGAAAATAGTTCATTTGGCAGTTCACGGCCGCAGAGGATGCTAGTATTGTTACTTCTATCAGTCTGATTTGTCGTTTCTCTGTTTGCCAACCGAGTTCGAATGCGGACGTTGTCCCACGTTGACACCTGACAGAAAACAATCAAAACGGAAGCACAAGGCATATTTGTCAATGCCGCCCTAAATCAGAACCACTCGTGCAATCATCCACGTTACCCAGCCACGAACGCACGCCTAAGAATGGAAAAGAAAACAGGCTAGAAGGGTAAGAAGCAAGAACAACCAGACACTGCTTTCCAAAAATATGCCACTGGGGAACGTGAACAGAAAAACCCAAAATCAACGTCTTGTGTCACATGTGCTTGTTCACATTTGACTGCAGGTCTCTAGACCTTTCCCCCCACAATCTCTTTGTTTGAGTTCTTTTGCGGTTTCGTGTATCGTGTCCCCGCATCCGAGTCCGGCGGCTGCACCTGCTCCTCCGCTGTCGAAAAAGCGCAGCAACCCAGTAGCCGCAGGAAACGACTCAGCCACCACCATCGGAAGTGGTGAGTCAGGGTGATCTCCCCAGTTCCTGGGGAACCAAAGGGAGTAGCTGCAGGTACGCACTGGCTCGAACACCGGTTCGTGACCCCTTTCACGGGCATTCAAATAGGCACTGAAAAAGTTAAAATAGGTGTCAAGCGAAAAAAAAAGGATAAGTAGGAGGATGTGACGAAGGCTGCATGATGAAAGATGCCGCTATCCGGGACAAGACTAGAACATTAGGAGGGATGTGGGAAAGGAACCGCGCAAAACGTGCCACAACGTCATGCCCAGCACCTACGGCGTGGTCAACGCGCTTGCTCATGCTTCCCACCTCCGCACCTCTCTGGCATGACAGATCTGGTTAGCAGCGAAAGCAGCTCCCGTTACGCGGCGCATCTTATCTTCCCCATGCCCTGGCCCGATGCCGCGTAGATGGAATGGCGCGTGCGTGTGTCTGGCGAATGACGGGTGCAGCTCGCGTGGCTTGGTCTTCTCTTTGCCCCAACGGGGAAAGGAGCAAGGCATGTGCCGAGCGACAAAGGGAGATGGGTAACGTGTGGAAGCATCTGGCCCGGAATCAGGAAGAGGACAGACGACCGTAGACCCGGGGTCGATAAGCGAATGTCGATCATGGCTCATTTGTGCCATGTACGTGCTTCTCCCTCGCTGCCGGGCGAGGAAGGCGATAACGAGAGGCCTACAATAGCGGGGCTTGTAAGTCCTGAAGTGCTGAGACGCGCAGCAGCATTATCATATGAAAGGCACTTAATACTGAGGCGTGTGGCATCGAGCAGCAACAACCAGTGTGTACCTTGGAGAAGGGTGCACGCACAAGATGCATGAGCCGCTGCTTTCTGCCGGGCTTCTTGTACTCCAGTGTACTAAAAGCTGACATCGCAAATGCTCGCAGAACGTGGCTTGCTTGTTCCTGCATACGCCGTTTCAGGAGGAGGGGGATTGGGCTAGCAAGCGCTGCGTATCCACTTCCGAGACCTGGCACGAAGTAAAAAGCATTGCTAAAACCACGCGCCATGGTCTGACATTACCTGAAGTGTGCAGGAATGATATGCAATCTATGCGGCCAACATTGCTGGATCATCAATGCGGCTGAGCACTTGCAACGGCCATTGGAAATTGAGCCGGTCAATGAAATGTCATGTGTCACATAAAGCCGTAAGCTCGGGCAGGCATGGCCCAGTGTAGAAAAGACTCCGGAAACAAAAGGAAACCTCGAAAACATGGAACAACGAAATTCCATGGACCACGTGCCGAATTGCATTTCAAACTCCGCCCGGGAGCTGAAAGCGAGAAGCCGATCTTGGCGGGTAGGTGCAACTGCTTTTGAATCAAGGGATGCCCAGAGTGAGGGGCGGCGGGTCAACTGATCTTAGATGCCGCTGCCGGACGTCCCTCCGTTCCACAGTTTGGTAGGCGTCTTGGGCCGCAATCGGCATCGTGCCTGCAACGGCGGTTGCTTCTCAGCGGTAATAATGGCGTATGTAGTTTGTATACTCCGGACCGGGCCGTCAATAACAATGATTAGGAACGCTCGGCAACGGTGGCTTTTCTTCTCTGCCGGTTTGGTAGGCGGATCTTCATGCAGAGGCTGGCGGTGGAAAACACCATGCTGTGCATCAGGCGTTATGACGTGCGTTGGAGGCAAGGAATACCCAACCCTGGCCGGGGTTGGTGGCTTGCGAACACGTCCAGGGACTCTGAGCTGGGAGGGGTGTCTGAGACAACAGGCTGGGAAAGTCGGATGGTGTTGTTGGGCCAAGGCTGGTGTTGACGGTCTGGAGCCGAGTCGAGACACAGTCAAGAGGCTTGACGTTCGACGTCCAGCACGCAGTACTTAGCCTCTGAGGCCGTGGACCCGCCGGCCCGCCCATGGCGCTCTATCGCGCGGTGGCTGATCCTGGCCGCTCTGGGCAAACGTGGAGGCTCATTTCGCTTGGGAACGGCGCGCAGGGCTCCGCCGGTGTCTGGCCACTTTCCAGAAGACGACGACACGAGGTTTGCGTGTGGCCCGATGCCCGTGGTGGTGGGTATTGCCGGTGGGCTCTCATGGGGCCGGCCGGTCGAGATCGAGGCGGCAGGGATGCGGTTTCCGTCAAATTTCTTGTGTGATGCTGCCGCATCCAGACGGGGCTGCAGATTGCTCAGGATGCCGCGAGGCACCGGAGGGCTTCCGAACGAAAGTTTGCGGGCCTCGCGGCCGGAAATAAATGCGTTCGTGTGCGGAGGGCGGATGTGCAAGAGCTGGCGATCAGGCCTCTGTTGCGGTCGACGAGGCCCATGGACGAGGGCTGGCAGAAGGTGTCGATCCGATCGCGCCGCGGCGGCCGAGCACACCATGTTGGTGCCGCGCTCGGCGGTGATCCCAGGATCCTCTCTCGCAGCACACGTGGTGAGCAATCTGTCTTCCGCCGCACACACCAGCAACTTTATTGCACGCCCCAGACAGACGCGCCGGCGACGGGGACGCGGTGGTGGCTCGCGGTGCACATGCCGGGGCTCTATCTGGAGAGCGCTAGGCGGCGGGGGCCGCGTGCGAAGGGCAGCGTCGGCGGCTGTGAGCCGCCGCTCTTCTCTCCTTTCTGCCCGGCGCCATTACTCGCGCGCGCCAGGCCGGGGCGCAAGTTGCAACGCTCATGCAGCCGGCACCATCACACTCTCAGGATGGCGGAACATCCTTACCGCGGTTTCGAGATTAAGGGTGCGGCCTGAAACGCCTGCTGGAGAAGACCCGCCCAGGGTTTGAGGGTTTGTGCGGGCGCGGCTGTAAGGGCGGGCGCGGCGCGGGCGGTGGAGAGCAGCTGGCCGCTGTCGCCCGCTGCCTTGTTGTTGCACACTGGCACTGGCTCTCTGCAGCAGCTGGGGCGGCCGAGCAGGGGGCGCAGCAGTGCAGCAGTGAACCGCACATGGCTGCCCGCGGGCGCTGGCGCTGGCGCTGTTGCTGCGCGCCCGCGTTGTGCGTCCCGCAAGGCCGCTCGTCCCGTAAATAGACTGAGTGCCCGACGGCATGGGCTGCCCTGAGCTGAGCCGAGTGCTTGACAGAACCGGATCCTTGACGCGTTTTAGGGCTCCGTGCGTGCGCGGTGGCAGGCCGTGGGCTGGTGCGCTGCGACTTGCGGACGTCTCCATCTTCGGGCGAGAGGTGAGCGACTATCGCCAAAGACTCGGGTGCTCCTCTGCTGCGTTTCGTGCTTGTCCTGTATATTGCCCGCACCGCTGGCCCTGCAGGTCAAGCGTAACGTCCCCAGCGGTTCGGATCCGTCAGCGCAACCCCCGGCCTGGCAAACGGCCTCGCGAGCTGCCTGCCTGCCTGCCGCCTGCCCGCTTGCACTGCCCGTTCAAAGAAAGGACGACCGGCTCCCGCGCCAGCCTCCGCCATGGAGCACCTTCCGTCAAGCACGCAGCACCACCATCGCGAGCACCGCCGCCTAACCAAGAAAGCCCCGCCACCAGTCGCCTACAACGCCCATCGCTCGCTACGCCGCGCTCCCTCCGCCCCGACCTACCCGCACTTCCACTCACTCGGTCACGGCCACCAGCGCAGCCCCACGGGCGAGTTCCCGTCCTCGTCCAGCTCCTCGCTCGAGCGCCAGCAGAGCGCCGTCGACGACTCCGCATACGCTCACCAGCAGCGCCAGGCCCGCCGCTCCGTCACCGAGAAGAGCTCCTCCGAGCTCATTGGGTCGCCGTTCGACGCCCAGGGCCTGTACCAGAACATAAACGCCATCAGCACAAGCAAGAACAGGGCTTCCAACTCGCCCGCGCGCCCGCCGCCCCCGCAGCACTCGCAGACGGCGGATGCCCACCTCTTCACCCCACGCCTCAGACAGTCGGCCAGTTTCGCAGCGCTGGGTCGCAAGATGGAGACCCTCAACCCCGCAAAGTCCGACGACAACCACCACAAGCGCTTCTCGGGCGAGGTGAGGCCCTCCAAGCTCACCCGGCCCGACACCCTCAAGAAGACAAAGACTGGCTTCACCAACTTTGTGAGCGGCCTCGTGGGGTCGCCGCGCCGTCCGACCATCAGTACCCCAACCAACCCGCTCCACGTCACCCATGTGTCGATCGATAACGACACTGGCGAGTTCACGGTAAGTCGCCTGCAATGCATAAACAGCGCAGCCCTCCCAAGCAGAAGCGCGCGCCCACACCACCTCCCCCGGTAGCTCTTGCAGCCGAGCTGACTGACACGTCTGTCGCAGGGATTGCCGCGAGAATGGCAGAACATCCTCAAAGCGAACGGCATCACCGAGCAAGACCAGACGCAGCACCCTGAGGCTCTCGTCGAGGTCGTCAACTTTTTCCAGGAGAACCAGGGCGGCCGCGCCGAGGAACACATCTGGGACAAGCTGGGCCATGCCCAACCGAGCAGCAACATCGTGTCGCAGCAAGTAGGCGGCATGACGCCGTTGATGAGCCCTCCCGTTAGCCCTCGCTTCCCCCGCAATGCCGAAGACTCTTTCGAGAACCCTCGCGCGCCGCCACCGATCCCTCGACCAGGTCACGCCTCGATGCAAGCTCAGTCGCCCCAAGTCAACGGCGAGATGCTTCCGCATCGTCCGGCCCCCAGGCCGCCGCAGGCCCAGCAACAGCAGCCCAAGGTTATGCCGCTTCGCCCCGCGCCGCCCGCGCCTGCTGCTGGCATGGAGCGCGTGCCAGAAGATCACTCGCCTATCACGTATGCTTCTCCAATTGCCAATGAGAATGCTCACGCTAAGCCAAACGGTCAACGCAGTCGCTCGAATACGACCACGGATGCACCCCCCACGAACTACGGTCCGCCCCCGACGCAAGGCTCGACTCAGCAATACCAAGCTCAGCAAGAGCAGGCAATGCTCCAGGCTCAGCAATCGATTGCTCGTCAACAGGCGCAGATTGAGCGGACCCGAAGCCAGCGCCACTACCAGCAGAACCCCCCTTACCAACCGCCGAATCCCCAGCAGCAGTTTGCTCAAGCGACCGATCCGAACAATGTTCCCCACTCCACTCAAGCACCACGCATGGGCCCCGCCCCGCCAGGTGGTCGCCCTGGTCAACGGCGGCAACGGGCAAGCGCTCAGCCCAGCGATATCATCCAGAGGCTGAACGCAATCTGCAACCCTCAAGATCCCACCACGATGTACAGAAATCTTAACAAGATCGGTCAAGGTGCCTCGGGTGGTGTTTTCACGGCGTATCAGGTCGGCAGCAATCGCTGTGTTGCCATTAAGCAAATGAACCTGGATCAACAACCAAAGAAGGATCTGATTATCAACGAGATCCTGGTCATGCGCGAATCCAAACACCGCAACATTGTCAACTTTATGGATTCCTTCCTGGTCAAGGGCGATCTTTGGGTGGTGATGGAGTACATGGAAGGAGGTTCGTTGACGGATGTGGTAACTTTCAACATCATGAGTGAAGGCCAAATTGCTGCTGTTTCCCGCGAGGTAAGGACTTCTCCAGCCAATTCGATCCTTTCCTTTCATTTTGCGTGGGAGTGAGCTAACATTGACAGGTTCTTTGCGGTCTCCAACACCTGCACTCGAAGGGCGTCATCCACCGCGATATCAAGTCCGATAACATTCTACTTTCCATGGAGGGGAACATCAAGCTCACGGACTTCGGTTTCTGTGCGCAGATCAACGAGTCCGAGCGGAAGAGGACAACCATGGTCGGCACGCCGTACTGGATGGCTCCGGAGGTCGTCACGAGGAAGGAATACGGCCGCAAGGTCGACATTTGGTCTCTAGGCATCATGGCCATCGAGATGATTGAGGGAGAACCGCCGTACCTGAACGAGTCTCCCCTTCGCGCTCTTTGGCTCATTGCGACCAACGGCACCCCTGCCATTAAGGAGGAGCACAACCTCACGCCTGTGTTCAAGGATTTCCTTGCGTTCGCCCTGAAGGTTGAACCTGATAAGCGTGCGAGCGCGCACGATCTGCTCACTGTAAGCATTGGAGATGATCTGACACTTGTGGCCATTGCTAACTGTCGCAAAGCACCCGTTCATTCAGACGGCTGAGCCCCTCGCCACACTTGCGCCTCTGGTTAAGGCCGCTAGACAGGCCCGCGCCGAAGAGCGCCGCAAGAAGGGCGGCGCTTAGCTTACCCTGAGCCAACCCTGAGGTGGAGCTCATCTAATCATTTTGTTTACTAGAGCGTGATGCATATTGAGCAGAATTGCGAGCACGATACCGCACTATGAAGACATCGACGAAGTTTATGGAGCGATTCGACCTTTCCGCGTCTAGTTGTGCAGCATTCGCGTCATTGCGACAGCGTATACGGATACCCACCAACAACGACCTTCCGCGAAAGCCTCTTTGGCATCTGAGCGAATCTTCTCTTCCATAGCCCTCTTCAATCCGGCGGCAGCTGAGGGCGCCGCATAAGTGCTATTCCAGTTCCATACCGCGGGCCTTAGTGATGAGAGCGGAGGGCTGGGAGTCAGCGATTATGATTCATTTAGGCTTTTGCTCTGCTTTTTTTTTTTTTTTTGCTCTTTTCTACTACGATGAAGGTCTTTTGCTTCCGCTGCTGGATAAGTTCGGCTCCGACTACGGTTCAAAACGGCGAAACATGGGCCCAAGAAGTGGGAACCCTGCTGGCTGGCACTCAAATGAAGTTTTTTATCTGGTGGTGATTGGAAAAAGATGGGTGGCACTGATCACGGTACACTGGATGTGCAAGTGAAGCAGATGATATGCCGGTCACTTATCCACATCTGGAGGTTGTTGCTTTGTCTTCTCTTCTATTTGCGCCTCGAGGCTGCAGCGCAGTTTTCATTCGTGTATGCGATCTGGATTGTTGTTTCTTGACGAAAGAGATATCCTGGCTCGCGCTCAGTAGTGGCAAGGAGCTATGGCGAGGCATGCGTTGGCGTTCTTTCCTTTCTAACCTTTTCCTTCGTTCCATTTCTCTGGCTTCCCCCTCACTTCTGGATGAACTGCTCCTCTATTACTGGTTTGCTGGACTTCGACACAAGCGTGCGAGTTGTCATTTGGACTGTTGAATTTTGGTGCTTGGTTTTCTTACTGGGAAAATGGTCAGGTAAACTTTTCATACAAAGAAAAGCGTAGGTATACGGGTACAGGGCACTTCGTGATTCATAAATTTCAAGACCAGTCTTACTGATTTGTTTTGTTTGCTTTTCTGTTGATTCCTGCCTTCTATGCCGCACTATCACGTGTGAGAACAGAGATCTCAATTTTCTACTCGTCTCGGCCGAAGCGAACATCTTTTCATTAGCAAGCGCGTCAGCTTGAAGAGGAAGAGCATTTCGGCTCTGTTCATACGACGGTCTTCTCTTCGCTCGTGCTTCCTTCTGGCACGTGTTTCCCCTTACGATCTTCCTGGTGACGGGGACCATGCGTAGAGGTTTTATTCACGCTGGAACCGAGATCTACATGTGCTTTCGGGGCTTTCAATGGGCCAGGAAATGTTACGTGCTGATCCGTAGCACACCACTACTCGAGTTTTCTTATATCCGGTGCTCTGCTCTCGCCTCCCGGTTGAGCGCGGAACGTACGTAAACATAGCCCTCCCGCCCGTAGACTTAGAGGCTGACTGTGTTTGTAGAGAAACAATAATAATGATGTAGCGGAGACCCTTTTCGGCATTTGCTTTGGGCTTTTTAGCCGCTACACTAATGCACGAGCTATTGCCAGCGGTACGTACTCCTCCTGTGCGCGCTCTCTCTCTCTCTCTCCCTTCTCCAATCCGGACCCCGAGCTTATCTCGTTCTATGCTTCCTTCGGCGCGTGGGCGTAAGCCGATGCGTGACTAGATGCATGACGCTTTACCCTCCTTGAGTAAAGTTCTACTAGCAGCCTTACGCATCCTATGGTATACGGTACCATGGTAGCTTCGAAACACTGAGCGAAAAAAAAAAATAAAACAAAACGGGAACAAACTAGGCAATCTCGCTTCTACTTAGACGGGTTATAGTACTGCGGCGGGAAAGCTTATCGTGAACACACTTTGTCTTTGAGGCTGAGTTCGAAATGTGAGGACTCGACATCCTAAGCCCCTGGTCAAGACACAGTCTGCCTATTGGTTGGAGGTGTTTTGTTGCGCGCGGTCAGATGCACGTATTTCCGAGATGTCGGTACCTTTGCGCTAAATTTTGTGGTTGGCTTTGGCTACGTGATGGCATGCGCCGCGCACTTGCAGGCGAACTGAGTCGTTGTTCTTCTTTGCTTTCTTTTCCAATAACCGATCCTATTATCCTCTTTGACGCGCGCTTATGTACAAGGCGGATAGTACAATAAGAGGGAAGAGCCGCGATGGCTCCTTTGTTGTCCGCGGCATCGTTGGTCTTCACGATGACGCGAACAACATCACTAAGCTGTGCCAACTTTTCCAAGGCATTGATCGATGAGTCGAGGGCTGGAATGGATGAATCGGATGGACGGGCAATTCATTTGCCTTCACGCATGAAGACGAAGGGCTGACTTGACAGGGAGGGTGTCAGCATTAAGCGACGGGTCAATGTGGAGATTAGCCTTCTTTCTGTCAGTGACGGGCAATGGGAGACATTGAAAAGTGAGACCCGGCAAATAGGGCGGACGGCTGCAGGCCGGGCTGCAGTCCCATCCCGCGCTATGATGGCCGCAGTTGGTTGGTGGGTGGGTTGTTGGAAGGGCTGGAGGGGCCTGTTCTCAGCCCCCGGGCCGTACCGTACCTATACAGCAGAGTAATGACGCGTTCGGTCTCGCTCGGTGGTGGCCGCCGGAGCGAGATTGCGACGATAGCTAGGACGAAGTGATATTGATATCAGGGTCTACTCGTATGCGCCAATCCCAGGGTCTTTCTCCGCGTTCACGATGATGGAAGGGTTCCGGGCATGGCGGGCGGTACCTATGCCTTTCGGAGAGATTGGAGCTGCGTTCGAGAATATTCTCGGAGCTTTCGACGAGCTGATGTATCATATGGAGCTAACAGCCCTACAGGAGGCACTGCTGATGGCAGTTGGACTGGTCCGGCAGTGGTCACGAATACACGCCGTCGGCAAGCAGCACGAAAAGACGTGGCCGGGCTGCCCGACGCCCAACCTCCCTGACCGACGATTCGCGGTGCTCCACCACCGTCGGGGCCGCCTCTGCGACCGCCTTTCGGGGGTAGGCGGGAAGGAATGAGGCCTTGCCCTGAGAAAGAAAAAAAAAAGGCGCCGTCTTCCCCACTTCCAACCCCTGCGCTGGGCTAGCCCGGCAGTCGAAGCGCAGCGCGGACGTGAAGCCGAGGCCGACTGTCTTTCCCTGCCTTTTTGAAGGTTACGAGCGACGCGCTGGGCGGGAGAGCGTACGTGCGCTTGGGCTTACGCTTGTTTCCCCCACTTGTTCGTTCCTTCAGCGCCTCATTTGCTGATCGAGGTGGGAATGCGTGCCCGAACATTGAGTTGCCGGCGCTTGGCACGAAAGTGGGACGTGGTGCCACTGGTCGCGAGACTTTGAAGTGACTCCTGTAGATAGAGGCATCGACGAGGCGGAACCGCGAGGGCGCAGAAAGCATGTGAAAGGGCGATTTGGACGATTCACTGGTCATTTCGGTTGTCGGCGCGGTGGAAGAGGAAGTAGTCCGATACCCGCGGGGATAGGTCTGGGATGTGCATGGACGGAGACTCCATTTTTTCTTCTTGTTTCCTGGGTTGCATGCCCAGGAATAATAAAGAATTGTACGGCCCTTGTCGCGCTGCGGCAGCAGCAAGTGCGGCGGCGGCGGGAGTCGAGGGGACCTTGCAGCCGTGCCATGCCCCCGCAAGAGCGGTCTCCACAGCCCGCCTAACCTGCGCGAACACCGGCGGGTCCCGCATCTCAACGAGATTGAAAAGGACAGCGCACGCAACGCCTGCCGCTCTGCTGTTGTTGTATGTACGAGGCGTCGTCCATCAAACAGCCGCGAGCCTGTCTTTGCTGCATACTGCTTACTCACTGCACCGGTGGTCTGGTGTTGCTGCGCTCGCGCCGTGTTCCGATGCCTGCCGGAGGCCCCATTGCGGTGTGCGATCAGCGCCCCCCGGCGATTGGGTCTCGCCTTATCGACGCCAGAGAACGCGCCCTCCGCTCACCTCTTCTCGTCAGGCATTCAACTCAACCGCTCGCGGCAACGGTCGTGACGCGGCGTCGCGGTTAGCTCGCCGATCATCGCGCTGCGTGCAAAAAGAGGACGAGAGGCGTTGGATAGCTTCATGGATGGCAGGCACATGATGTGAATCGATAGGGTGGGTTTGGGGTCAGAGCGCAGCCTCTCGAGGCCAGCATGCTGAGCAGCCGCCGTGGAAACGTCTGAATCTTCCCGTTGGACAAGCCAGCAGGCAGCCTGTCGCGGCTTCACACAGGCTGCTGGCCAGTGTCCGCAGTTGAGCAAGGTTCGATGAGGCATGCCGGGCTGCTGCGTGCTGTATATGCAGTGAGAAGCGTCTCAGAACAGGGGCTGTGGTGGGTGAGCCGTTCGCGCTGGAGCAAAAGCTTGTGGGATGTGGCGCCGCCTTCGCGGAAAACAGCTGCGAAAATCCTTACAAGAGGCGGCTGCATCTGATTATTCACGCCGGCGGCCTGTCTGGATGCGCAACGTGTGAATATCGAAAAAGGACAGCATGCCAGGAGGTTCGGCTGCGCATGCGGCCTCAAACGCCTGGGGAACTGCTTGGCCGCGACAAATGCTCGTGTGCAGCGGCCGCAACCATGCAGGATCGCGGCCGCGGAGCTAGAGGTACGACATCCATGGCATCATTGGTGCTCCACCATGGCTCTGTTGAAGCTGCAGAGAGCGGTGTAAGTCAATGCCGTCTTCAGACGTGTTCGAGCTTCCAGAAGGTGCCCCTCATTCGCCCTTCACAGGGGCGCTGTGATCGTCTTGCGGTCAGGGGCTTGACCGGCATCCGCGCCGACACCACTCGGCGCGTCTTTTTGGAAAGAGTGGAAGGCACAACCCACAAGAGCAGCCGCTGTTCCCACACCGACCCCCAAACTTCTCTGCGGCCGCCTCCCCTTCTCCTTGCACCTCTCGTCTCTTTCTTCTCCGCAGCCTTTTGTAATTGATTCCGAGCGTCGCACGTCCAGCGGCCGCGGGGCTCACTACTACCTCGTCCGTCTCAGCAGAGCAGAGAGCCGCTCCTCCACCGCTCTTCCACCACATCCACAATGGCGGACACTGAGAAGCCCGAGGCGGCTCCCTCCCACCGGAAGTCGTCCTCTGTCGCCGGCACTGCTGCGTCGGCCGCGAAGACTGGCGCTTCTGCTCCCCCGCGTCGACCCACCTCGACCATCTCGTCGTCGACCTCGCGGACGCCTGCGACTTCGCGCACTTCGACTGCCACGAAGCCGACCTCTTCCTCGGCCACGCGCACTTCGACCAGCAGCACCCTCAACAAGCCTCCCACGCGACCCGCTGCCACATCTACCACGTCGAGCACCAGGCGGTCCACCGCCGAGACCCCTGCGAGCGATGACAAGAGACCGTCTAGCGTAGCGGCGAAGAGGTTGTCGACGACGGGCACCGCTTCTTCAGCTGCTCGCTCGTCTGCAACCTCAGGCACCGCTGCCTCTTCGCGCCGCACAGGTACTGCTCCTACATCGAGCACTACCGCGGCACCGGCGAAGCGCCCTCCCGTTCCTTCCAGAACTTCCACCACCTCCAGTACAACCCCGCGTGCGTCAACAACGACCGGCAGACCCCCCACGGCAGCTTCTGGTCGCCCGAGTACGAGAATGTCAGCCACCAGGGCATCGATCGATACGAAGAAGGCTGCTGCCGCACCCCAGTCCGCAGAAGATCCCGAGAGGTAAGTTATTCGAAATACCAATCACCCAGCCAGAACCGGACTGACATTTTCACTTTCAGCCCAGCTCCCAAGGCCGCCGAGGACGAGGAAGAGTCAGCTCCCTCAGTCGCCGATGCGGAGCCAGTCAGAGAAGTCGAGACGCCGGCACCAGTGGACGGTCCCGCTGCCGATGATCTTGTAAGATCGCCCCGTGCTTCTCGCGACGCCGGTGAGATCATGCATGATCTCACCCGGGAGTTTGAGCAACGGAAGGCCCTCGAGTCTAGAATTCAAGAGCTCGAGGCTAGTATGGAAGAGCTTCAGGCTGACAAGGAGGCGGCCGATGTCAAGGCATCAGAAGCTCTGCAAGATTTGGAACGCGCGCGAGAAGACCACAGCTCTGCTCTTGAATCCGCCAACTCCAACTGGGAGACTCAGACAGAAGATATCCGCCGCCGGAACGAGGAACTCAAGGTCAAGGCTGTTGAGCTTGAGGACGTCAAGCAGCGTCTCGAGCTCTCCAAGGACGAGACCTCCAAAGTCAACGAGGAGAACGAAGACCTCAGCAACACCCTCGAGGAGCTGCAGAAAGAACTTGAACGCGCCTCCCTCGAGCTTGAAGAGCGCGAGAAAACGGTTGAAGAAGAGAAACGTCTCGCAATTGAGAAGACCAAGCACCTCGAAGAGGCACTTGAGGCCTTGAGGACTTCTTCCACCGAGCAACTGAAGCAGCTTGAACAGGAGCTCTTCAATGTCAAGAACCTTCAGGAAGCCCTTGAGTCTCAAAAGAAGCTTGCGGATGAGCGCGTTGAGCAGCTCGAGCAGGATCTCAAGGCTGCCAGCGGTAGCTCCGATGACCAGGTCAACCGCCTCAAGGAGATTCAGGAAGAGATGAAGGAATCGACTGAGAAGATCTCCCAACTTGAGTCCGAGTTAGCTACCGTAAAGAACAACGCCAACGACGAGGTTGCCCGTCTCACCAGCGAACTGGAGACAGAGAAGAAAACGACTTCTGAGAAGATCTCTCAACTCGAGTTGGACCTGTCAGCCGCGAAAGATAACTCTGGCGACGAAGTCAAGTCGCTCAGCGAGCAGCTTGCAGCCGAGAGAAACGCTGCCGCCGACAAAATCAGCCAACTCGAGTCCGAACTTGCGACCTCCAAGGAGAGCACCAGTGAGGAAGTGAGCCGTGTTAAGACTGAACTCGAGGCAGAGAGGAAAGCGGCTGCGGACAAGATCGAAGAACTCGAGGCCCAACTCTCGTCCGCTAAGGACGGCTCGGGCGAGGAGGTCTCTCGCCTCAAGCAGGAGCTCGAGATGGAGAGGCAGGCTGCTGCTGACAAGATCACTGAGCTTGAGAGTCAGCTTTCTTCGGCCAAGGCCGAATTCACCGAAGAAGCCAGTCGTCTCAAGGACGAATTGGGCACTGAGAGGAAGACTGCCGCCGACAAGATCATCGAGCTGGAGGCTCTTCTTTCCTCTGCCAAGGATGGCCCCAACGAAGAGGTCAACAGTCTCAAGGAACTGCTCGAAGCCGAAAGGAAGTCCGCCGCTGATAAGATTGTCGAGCTCGAGACCTTGGTATCATCTGCTAAGGACGGTTCTGGTGAAGAGGTTTCTGCTCTCAAATCCGAAATGGAGAAGTACCAGAAGCAGCTGCACGATGAACGGGAAGCTCTCACCACTACGATCGAGTCCTTGGAGAAGCAGATTTCCGACCTTAAGATCGAGGCCACTGAGGCGACCGAAAAGCACGCCGCCACACTGAGGGGCGAGCAGGAGACTGCTGCTGCTGCCATCGTTGCCATTGAGGAGAAGCTCGTCACCGCTGAGAAGAACCATTCCGAGAAGCTCAGCATGCTTGAAGAAAACCTCAAGAAGCACGAGGAAGAGCGTGGTTCCCTCAAGTCTCAATCTGAACTCGACGAACTCCTCGAGCAGGCCAAGAAGGACGCCGACGAGAAAGTTGCTGCCGTCGAAGCCGAAGCCAAGAGGCTCCAGGAGGAAATCCAAAAACACCAGGATGACATCAAGAAGCACGAGGAGGAGCGCGGGACCCTCAAGTCTCAGGCAGAAATCGACGAGCTTCTCGAGCAAGTGAAGAAGGAGGCTGCTGAAAGCCTTGCCGCCGCCGAGGCTGAGAAGCTTAAGCTGCACGAGGATCTCGAGAAGCTTGGTGAGGAGCGTGGCGCTCTCAAGTCTCAGTCTGAACTTGATGAGATCATTGAGCAAGTCAAGAAGGAAGCTGCCGAAAAGGTTGCTGCCGCTGAAGCCGAGGCTATGAGGCTTTCGGAAGATCTTGCGAAGGAGAAGACTGAGGTCGCTAGCTACCAAGAGAAGATCGCCACCATCGAGCGTGAGGCCGGCGAGCGTGCCCAAAAGCTCCTCGATGACTACAATGAGGCTCAGGCGGCTCTTGTCAAGGCCCGGGAGGATAATGAGAGCCTCACTACCCAGCTCGATGCTTTCCAGGAGACCGTCAAGGCTGCCCAGGACAGCATGGCCGAGAAGGCTCAGCAGTTCGAAGAGCTGCAGAAGGAGTATGAGCAATCTAAAATGCGCACCGTCGAGCTGGACAACACCATGGACGAGGTTCGCCAGAAGGCCATCGAGGACTTGGAGCACGCCAAGGCTGAGAGCAAGGCTTTCCACGACAAGCTCCAGGAGCTGGAGGAGGAGACTGCCGATGCCAACCGCCGAATGGAGGCCCAGCGCGCCGCTTACGAGGAGCTGAAGAACGAAAACGCCAATGCCTCCTCTGAGTCCGAGGAGCGCCTCAGAAAGCGCATCGAGGAGCTTGAGCTTAACGGTCTCAAGGCTGCCGAGGAAGCTGCTGCTCACCAAGCCAAGGTTGCAGAGATTGAGCAGGAGATGACGGGCAGACTCGAGCGTGAGCAAGAAACTCTTCAAGCCCAGCTTGTGGAGCTGCAAGAGAAGCGCGGCGCCATCGAGTCTGAGAAGGAGGCTATGCAGTCTATCACTGCTCAACTCCAAGAGAAGATCGCTGAGCTTGAGAAGGATGCTGCCGAGAAGGCTCGCCTTGTTGAGGACAGCTCCAACTCTCTCAAGAGGCAGAGCGTCGAGTACGACAGTGGCAAGGCTTCTCTGCAGTCGGCCATCGAGTCTCTCCAAGACAAGATCCGTACTCTCGAGTCGGAGCGCACAGAGACCGAGGCTGCTGCCACTGGTGAGACCGAGAGCCTCAAGAAGCAGATCGCCGACCTTGAGCAGGAGCAGGCTTCCAAGGATGCCGTCATCACTGCTTTGCAGGACAAGATCTCCTCCGTCCAACAGGAGCAGGCTGATGGCTCTCGCGGTGTCAACGAGGACACTGAAGATCTCACTCAACGCATCCAGGAGCTCGAGGATGACAAAACCTCGATGCAGTCTACCATCGCCGCCCTCCAAGAAAAGGTCATCAGCCTGCAGCAGAACACCTCGGACAAGAGCTCCGATCTCGTGGCCGAGGTTGAGAGGCTTAGGATAGAGTGCGCCGAGCTTGAGGATGAAAAGGCAGAGATGGTTGCCCGTGCCCAGGATGCTGCCCAGACTCACGCTATTGCTATTGAGAAGAGTCGTGATGACTACGAATTCATCCTCCAGCGTCTCCAGAGGTCTACTCAGGAGCACGCCGAGGTCGTCGAGAAGCTCCAGGACGAGTACGTTGTTGGTCTCCAGAAGATTGCTTCATCCGCTCGCATTAGCACTAGAAAGCAGAGCCTGCACAGCTTGACCGATGAGATCGCCGAGCTCATGGCCGAGAAGGCTCACGTTGAGGATGAGACCGACGTCAAGGACGAAGCTCTTCAGGACGCCAGGGAGACTGTTAAGGAGCTGCGCGATCAAATAAGCAACGAACACCAGGGTGAAATTGGCCACGACGACATCATGGCGAACCTTCAGAACCGGGTCAAGGAGCTTGAGCAGCAGCGTGCCGACGAGGTCGATGGTCTCACCAGCGAGCTGGATGCGAAGGCGAACCAGATCACCGAGCTCTGCAGCAGGATCGAGTCTGTTGCCCAGGAGCTGGAGGTCAAGAAGGCCGAGACCCAGAACGCTCTTGCTACCATCGACTTCCACCAGAGCGCCGCCAAGGCCGTCCAGAAGGAGTACGAGGAGCAAGTCCAGGAGCTTGTGCGTGTCTACAACGGCCAGCTTGACGAAGGCGCCCAGACCCTGCAAAACCGTGACCAGGAGATCGAGACTCTGCGTCAAACCGTCGACAACTTGCACCTTGAGCTTGAATCTGCTGTCAAGGGTCCCGATGTCTTCGAGGTCCGCCAGGAGTTCGAGGACCGCACCAAGAAGCTCGAAAGCCGCATCACCGGCCTTGCCGAGGAGAAGGAGGTCATTGAGAAGCAGCTCTTCGCCGCCCGCCAAGCCAACGAGGAAGACGGACGCCACATCCCCGAGCTTCACGAGGAGATCGACAGGCTCCACGAGGAAGTCGAGGAGCTCCAGGGTGCCCTTGACGAGGCTGAGCGCCAACTCAACGAGTCTCACGACAGGCTCAAGGTCATTGACAAGGAGCACGCCAAGGTTGTCAAGTCTCTTCAGGACAAGATTGCTGACGCCGAGTACCGCATGGCCGACAAGATTGCAGAGAAGGACGCTGAAATGTCACGCATGAACCAAGAGCTTGCCGCTCGTCGCCAGTCCATTGACGATGCCATGCCGAAGGTTGATGACTACAAGGCAATGAAGCACGAGCTTGATGAGAAGACCATGGAACTTGAAGAGAAGTCTCGCCAGGTCGATGGCCTCATGCAAACCTTGAGGGCTCTTGACGAGGCTCACGAAGAGCGCGATGGCCACCACGCCTCCGGTCTGGAGAAGATGAAGCGCGAGCTCGAGCATGAACTTGGTCGTGTCCGTGTCGAGCTGGAGAACGAAATCGTCAGGCTCAAGACCCTCAACCAGCAGCTGACTGATGCGAACGAGAGACTCGAGCATGATTTGAATGCGAAGGAGGCGATGCTCAAGCAGAAGATGACTGAGCTCGAGCAGCTTAAGACGGAGGTCGAACAGAAGTAAGTTTTTCCATGGAAAGTTTGTAACTGAGGGCTAACGGCATGATTCTAGCCGCGCTGAGCATGACCAACTGCTTGAAAAGCTCTGGTCGGAACATGCCAAGGAACGTTCCTCGATGGAGCAGACGCTTGAGCAGATTTTCGAACAAGAGAAGGCTGCCATCGAGCAGAAGCTTCATGATGATTCGGACAACATGAGGCAGTCGCTCGAGGCAGAAATTGCTCGCGTCAAGAAGGAGCACAACGAGACTGACAAGCTCTACAAACAAGCGCTCGAGGATGCTCTTAAGGAGGAGAGGTCCAAGCTTGAAGTGGAAGCCGCCTCTCGCGTAGAGCAGGTCAAGGCTGAGATGGAGAAGACCAAGGAAACCACGGTCCGCAAGCTCACTGACCTGCTCGATGTCGCCAAGGCCGAGATCAACGACCAGTTCTCCGAGATCAAGCGCGCTGAGACTGAGATTGATCGTCTCAACGCCGAGATCGACAAGCTCCAAGTTGAGGTCGCCGGAACCCGCGAAAGCCCTCGTGTTGCTGAGCTCATCCGCGAGTGCGAAGCTTACAAGCAGCGCCTGATTGAGCTTGAGACGGAGATTTCCACCTACCGCCAGAACGGCGGCGCTCCCCCACAATACAAGACCTCTGTCGAGGTGGACAGAGATGAGTCTGGTAACGACAAGTCGACCAGCGGCCAGGTGCGTAATCAAAAGACCAAGCCTTCGACGGCTTATTGGTCAGCTTTCACCCTGTGAGATAGTGGCTAACTGGAGGTATTCGTGAAGATGGCAGGTATCCGTGAACAGGTTCGTCAACTGGGTCAGCTCAACGAGGAGTTGATTTCACACAACCAAGATGTTTCCGGTTACATTCGAAGCGGATTTTCCCCAAGAAAATCCTCGGTGACCGCCACCGTCCAGCCCGCCGCAGCCGACTCATGAGCGCTTGCGCCTCGAACGGCTCAGTCGGCGAGGGATGCAATGGTCGGTCTCGAGATTAATGCCGCGACGTTACGGACAAACAAACGAAAGGATGACCAGGGATGAAAACGAGTGATGGACGATGAAAACGAAGGAGATCTCTTATTTTACTTTGCTATTTCATTTTGGCTTGTTCTCCTCGGAAAGGTCGGGGTCAGGGTTTTTTTTTCTGGGGTGTCGGGTTTTCCGCAAGGCTATTTTCAATCACAAGCGGCTCTGGATTGCTTCTTGTGTCGGGGTCAATTGCTCACGGGTTGGGGGAGTTTCTCTCTTCCTTGCTTTTTTCCAATCGTGGACTTTTCGCCCTCTTTCCTTTCCATCTACTAATTTTGCATGGGGGAGGTTGTTGATGAACTCGCTTCCGTTCTTCAGCGCTTGATACCCACAGTTCGTGTAGTTTTGGTTTGGCAGAGCGAGCACTTACGCAGAACGCACGAGCCTTTGGTTGACATGTCATTTTTCACTTCGATGAATATCAGTATCGTGAATAATGAGGTGTGCTCTTGCTCAGTAGGGATGTGAATGAGGTCTGCCCACTTTCGTTTGATTATTCTAGGAAGGGGAGGAGGGAGACGCTATCTACCTCATGCTACCAACTACAGGAATCCCCCATCTTGCTCCTTGCTCTCGTCCTTATTACCTCCGCTTCTTTCAATCACCCATTAATTCATCATATCCTCCTCCCCACCCATTTCCCTCCCCGCCCCATTTCATTAGAAGGTTAACCGTAATCATTCTTTCGCTATAACAGTCGTCGCTGCAGTGTTCTTACACAACATCATCTATCCCATCCTCGCTTCCTTTTCTGGTCTCCCATTTCGATATCGGATGGGGTGACAAATATCAGAGGAACCAGGGAGGAGAGTAGACAATGTGAGACAACATCTGGCATCTGGTCCAAAGCCCGCCTCCGTCCATCATACCATGTGCTCCGGCGCCGCGCCTTCCGACCTATCCTTGGACGGCGGGACGGGCCTCCTATCGACGCTGTGCCTCGTCGCCGTACTGCCGGTAGGGTATCCGTGACCGTGGCCGTGGCCGTGACCGTGGCCATTGTGCATGTTGCCAGCGCCCGTCAGACCAGAGGCGCCGCCACCGAGGCCGCCGACGGCGCTGGCGTCAAAGGGGGCGCCGCCGTAGCTCGACCAGGCTTCGGGCGCGCCCCAGCCCACCTGGCGCGTCCACATGGTGTCGTGGAAGCCGGCGAAGAGGTCGGAGGAGGGGCCCCCGCCGTAGGTGAAGGGGACTTCGCGGCGGAGGGGGATGTGGTTGAAGCGGAAGTCCCAGGTGGATGCGTAGACTTTTTTTTATGTTAGTGGGGGTGTGTTGTTTATCAGTGAGGAGGGAATGGGGCTAGGGGGGAACCGTCTTACCCATGCGGTAGCTCACAAAGGACATCATGGTGCCGATGACGGCGCCGGCGATGATGTCGTACCAGTTGTGGTACTCGTCGATGGTCAGGGCGCCGCCGATGAGGGTGGCGCCAAGCAAGGGAGCCATGGTGGCGATGAGCTTCCACATGGCCGGGTGGTAGTTTGCGGCCACCTTGAGCTTGGCGTTGAGGTAGAGCGAGAGGTAGACGAAGCCGCCGAAGGCGGCCGTCGTGTGGCCCGAGGGGAAGGACTCGAGGCTGTCGTCGATCTCGTCCGGGTCGCCCGTGCAGATGCTGCGGTCGTACATGATGTTGCGCAGGCCGTTGCCCGTGTTGAGCCCGTTGAGCGGGACGGCGGGCTTGCAGACGTCGAGGAAGTGAGGGCGGAGGCCGCCGATTAGCCATTTGAGGAACTGTCGAGGCGCGCGGTTAGCAATTCGCTCGCACTTCATCAGTGTGAAATGGTCTACACTCACGACTTGGAAGACGGCGGCGGTGATGACGGAGTAAAGCAGGCCGATGGTGGCATTGTTGAGGTCCCAAAAGCTGCGGATGCGGATCTGCATGATGAGGAAGACGGCAATGGGTACCAGGACGGCGAGAAGGGCGGCGGCCCAGATGGGGACGACCTCATGGCGCAGCGGATAGGCAAACTGAGGGTATACAATCTCGCCATTCTCAAAGTAGACAGGGAACGATCGGGAAGGAGCAGGATGCGCCTCGTAGACACCGAGACCGATAGCACCCATGCAGACCATGGTGAGGATGTCAGGCCTGAAATAGGTTAGATGATGCTTGAAGCGGCTGAGACCATGGACATACCAAGTCATCTTCAACCACTGGCCGAACGAAGGCCTCTTGTTTAACGAGCCATCAGTGGACCAAGCGTGCTTTCCAGCGTGGTGATCGTGGTGATCGTGGTGGCCATTGTGGGAGACTGGCGCCGTGCTGGTGGTGGCGTGGTCATCGGAAGTAGTTGACGGGCGTTGGCGTTTGAAGAACGGCATGTTTGTGGAGCGAGAAGCTGTGGGACGAGAGTGCTGCGTGAGAGCTTTAAGCAGCAGCTCAAAGCAAGGGAAGCGGCACGGGGGGCGCGTGCGACAGCGACGCGTGGGGAAGGCAAGAGGGCTGGCAACCTGCAAGGTAGCTGGGATGGCGCCCTTTGTATAGATAAACAAAGGGGGCAAGGGAAAATAAAAAAAACAGGCTGGCAGGTGGTAGTGCAGGTCCTCCGCAAAACTTGGCAGGAAGCTTGCTTGAGCTTGGCTTCGGACGGTGGCAGATGACGCCATGTCACTGTTTGTGGTGCTGTGATTTGCCGGCTGCCGGTCACGTGGGCAGGTGTCAACTGCGGCGTTGCTCCTTCCAGACCTAGCCAGCGGTCCAGAGCGCGGCTACACAGCATGCAGTTAGCGGCCGGCATGCTGCGACGCCATGCGCCTGCGCCTCTCATTTCGCAGCGAGCGTTTTGGCGCAAGCGGTGACGATTGGCTGGGCATGGTGGTTACATAGCTTGTTCGTCATGCTGGGCGTTGCGATTGCTCCGACCCCAGCGCCAGGCAGGCCCGGTGGCCCGCTCTTTTTTTCGACGGCTCCGCGGCTCCCGTCCCTCGCACGCGTCGGCCCGCCCTGCAGCATCGCATTGTCGCATTGTCGAACACGCGTCGTCGTCCAGACCACGCCGCCCCTATCCCTTCCAGGCTGTCCAGCATCCCACCATGTTTCCCTCGCTTACCGTGTCATGATAGTTCGCATCCGTAGTCGGAGCTGCTGCCCGAGCATAGTACGTCGACTACCCACATGCAGTTACGCCTGCCTTTTCGCGGCATTGGGTGAGTCGGCTGCGCATAACGAGGTCGTTTGGCCGCGATTCGCGCAACACGCCTCGCTTGCCATTGGCTCGACGTCGTCAACCTGCCGCCACCCCTGACAATCAGCGCCTGATTCTACCGGCATTCCCGGCGAGACGGGGACACATGGAGATCCCAATGGCCGCAACACGACCAAACCCAGCCTTGGCGAGCCAACTCTCCCCAAACTTGTCCTAAAATAGGCAGGCACCATCGGACGCATGCTGGAAGCTCGCCTACAAACATTGGCATCCAGGATATAAGGACCATGGCCGCCGGAACCCGAAACACCACCAGTCGCTCCTTTCCACCAGCTCCACCATCTCCAGCATCGCAATGGCCCCCGCCCGATCAATCGCTCTCGTGGCCTCGGCCGCCATTCCGGCTGCAATGGCTGCCACCAGCGGCTCGTTGACCGCTCTCGCCATGAATGTCGCCGGCCTCCCCGCAATCCTGCAGGGCAATGATGTGCCCGGCGACAAGACGACAAACACGGCCTCCATTGGCACCAAGTTTTCCGAGTTGGGCTACGACATCATCCACGTCCAGGAAGACTTCAACTACCACGCAACTCTGTACGAGTACGACACCCACCCCTACCGGACCGCAACCAGCGGCGGTGTTCCCTTCGGCTCCGGCTTGAACACCCTGTCCAACTTCGACTGGATAGATTTCGAACGCATCAAGTGGGCTACATGCTCCAGTGCCTCTGGCGCCGATTGCCTGACTCCCAAGGGCTTCACCTTCATGCGCGCCAAGGTCGATGAAGGTGTTTGGATTGACGTCTACAACTTGCACACGGATGCTGGGTATGTGCATTTCTTCTCCATGCACCCACTTCGATACAACAACTAACATGGCCTCCACCCACAGCATCGAAGACGACGACGAAGCCGCCCGCACGGCCAACGTCAAGCAAGTCGCCGACCACATCGACGCCTACTCTGCCGGCAACGCCGTCCTCGTCTTCGGCGACACCAACTCGCGCTACACGCGCGTGGCCGACAACATCGCCCTCTTCACCACCCAAAACGGCCTCACCGACGCCTGGGTCGAGCTCGAGCACGCGGGCACCCCGCCCTCGGAAGAACTCCTCTGCGCCAACCCCTCGACCACGGACGCCTGCGAGACGGTCGACAAGCTCTTCTACCGCGGCTCGCGCCTCCTCTCCCTCTCCGCCACCGACTTCTCCTACGCCTCCCCCGACTTCCTCCAAGCCAACGGCTCCATCCTCTCCGACCACAACCCCATCCTCGTCTCCCTCGACTGGTCCGTCGCCGACGCCTCGCTCCGCCAGTCGGGCTACTGGGGCGGGCCCCACGGCACGTGGTTCAACGACGCCGCCACCGGCGGCGCCCTGCCCGCCGCGCCTCCCCCCGCCGGCGCCACCCTCACCCTCGCCGGCGCCAACCGCCTCGACAGCATCGCCCTCAACCTCACCGACGGCACCGCCCTCGCCCACGGCGGCGCCGGCGGCACCCCGCAGTCGCTGGTGCTGGAGAGCGGTGAGAGCGTCAACGGCCTGAAGCTGTGCCAGGATAAGTATGAGAACCATACGCGCATCTTTTACGCGCAGGCGAGCACGACGAGTGGGAGGACGGTCGCGGCCGGCACGGAGACGAGCGATTGCGTCACGTATGAGGCGCCGAGCGGGTTTGGGTTGGTTGGGTTTGCGGGCCGGGCCGGGGATGAGGTGGATCAGTTGGCGGCGGTTTGGGGGAAGCTTTGAGTGGGTTGTATGTATGTGTATATATGTTTGTATATATGTGATGTCATGTTGGATGAGGTCGTGATAGAGTGACGACGGGTTCTTTTTTTCGAACGGAGCTAGCCCGTTGATTGTTCATGTGCATATGGCAATTTACTGTTCGTCATCTTGTTGTGACATGGTGGAGAAGATAGTGCACTCACTGTCCATGTTCTTCCAAAGTTGCCCATTTGCATCATGTCAAATCTCGGCTGGGTTTCAAATAGATGATCAAGCGCGAGATGGTGAGTAAGAGCGAGGGGTATGACATATTAGAGATGAGCGTAGCTGGGTGGAACAGATAGGAAAAGTTGAGCAAGCCCAATGATAGCAGTGTCGAAGGCGAACCTATATTGCGCATGTTCTAGTTCACAGTATTTGGTGAGGGGAGTGAGGGAATGGCATGAACGAAACAACACCATACAGTCTTGCGAGACGAATAGAGATACTTTGTAAGGTACAGGCATAGGTAGAGATGTGGGATAGTCAATACCAAAGCGAGAGGGAGGCCCAGGCCACTGTCTCTAGTCAAGGTAGCTCCGCGGTATCGAATTGATGAAGTCGCCCCGGTGTGAGCGTTGAGAGCTTACAAATCAAACTCCTCGAGATCTAGCATCTCTGCGGTTTCCATAGTACTCCGCTCCCCCTTAGAGAAGGCAGTATAGGCAGCTACAGCTTTGCCGGCTTGTTTCTCGTGTACATGATCACTTTGAAACTATTGTGACGCTCCACCCAAAACCCTTACGCAAATGATCTCACCGCAAGATATTACGGGAAATGCGTTGAAGTAGAAGCTCGTACCAGAAATTTTTCGTTCCTCTATTTTGTTTTACGCTGTAGCGGCTATAACAAGTATTCCCGCCATCTTCCATACCTTACCAAGAGTCAGAAAACCCCCGGGCCCTTCTTATGCACAAGAATAAAGGCAATTCACCCGATGCATGATGTGCAAAATGAAAATCGTCCAAGCACTCCGTGAAAAAGACAGACGCCGAATGAAAGTGGAAGCACTCCCGAGCGCGATCACTGCAGAAGAGGGTCCTGGTCGGATGTTAGCATTCACGTTCACGTGACGTTTGACGTTATTGTAGGAGAAACTGACCCTGAAGTGCTTCTGGTTGTTGCCCTTCTTGTTCTTGATCCATTCCCCCTTCGCTTGGTCGCGCTGCGCGCGCTTCGCTCCTCTCTTCTCTGCCACGCGGACCTCCCTCTTCTTGATATCGCTGACCCCGATCATACCCGATCCGCCGTTCGCGCGAGTGATCACCTGCCTGCCACGACCGCGATCATCGCCACGGCCGCGTTCGCCAGCGTCGAGCTCGACGCCACCGTCGTCCTCGTCGTCGGAGCCGCCACGGCGCAAGGCCTGTGCCTCCTCGATGGCGAGCTGCTCGGCGCGCTCGGTAGCAGAGGGGTAGTTGCGGAGGTTCTGGCGGTAGTAGGTGCGTAGAGAACGGTGACCGGCGGTACGGCCGGTAGGCAGGTGGAGCTCGTACTCGTCGCGGTACACGGCGCGGGGAGCGGTGTGGGTGTGGGCGTGATAGCCATCGGCGGCCTTGTGCGGGCGCGGGTCGGTGTGCGAGTGGTGCTTGTGCTGACCGAGCTTGGCGTAGAGTTCCGAGCGGTCGTCAATGGGAACCGAAGTGATCTCGTCGGTGGGAACGTCCGACACGCTGGAATCGGTTTCCCAGCCGTCATCCTGGCCGTCGCCTTCGCCTTCGGTGTCGGAGCCCTCGCCGTCGTCGGAGTATGTGCGCGTGAAGTCATAAAACTCGCCGAGCTCGAGCATCTCGTCCTCGGAATCGTAGGCGATCTTGCAGTGGCCCGTATCACGCATGTGCGTCTGGATGCCCGCTGCGGTATACACCAGTTTGTTGCAGTACAAGCACTGGTAGTACTCATGAACCTTCCTCCACAAATGCTTGAGGAGTCCATCCAAATCAACCAAGTAGTCGGGCTCAGGAATGAAGAGACTGTGGAAGCGCTGCATGTGGGAGATGTTCAGATCGCGAGAGGGGGAGCGATAGTTGCAGAAAAGGCAGTCGAGGATCTGGTCAGGCACTTCGCCCTTGGCCGAATCCGCGGTAGAGGCAGCTCTCGACTGAACGTCTCCTTGCTCAGAGTTTGCCTCGGAGTGGTGGGGGCGGGTGGGCCGGCGCGAAATAGGGTCTCCATCTTCCAAAGTAGCCTTCTCCATGCCATCAACAACCCTGGAAAACTCGGCTTCCGCCTCCTTATCGGCGGCGCCAGTCGATGCGGTCTCGATGGGCTCTCCGAGCGAGAAAGTCGAGCTCATGACCGAAGTGGCATCGTCCTCCTTGGCGCCGGAACGCGCCGCCTTCTGCCTCGCCAGAACATTCTGCTTGTGCTTCTGGCTGTTCAAGTGGTTGTTGTAAGCGTTTTCGCTGAAGTACGACTTCTGGCAAGCGTCGCAGGCTTTTTCGAACTGGGCTCGCGCAGCGGTGGCGGCGGCCGAAGCCTTGTTCGCGAGGACCTTTTCGGCGAAGATCTCGGAAGAGAGCGGAGGGAGAGAGGCGACACGACGCTTCAGGTTGTAGCGACTAGGTTTGGACAAGACTTCTTAGCATCATTGCCGCCGTTCGCCTCGGCTTGAACAGGTGGGAATGGACTCACTGCCAGTCGGTCTGCATGTGGGCGCGCTGCAGCTCGCTGGCGCGGAACGCCACCTGGCAGGTGTTGCAGGTGAAGGGGTGCGAAGCTTGGGTCGCCATGGTGCTTGGAGCCGGCTGGGCAGTTCTCGAGGCGTTGTGGTGCAGCAAGGAAAAGTTGGTGGTGAAGATAACGGCTTGCGTCGGGGCCGCTCGGTGGCAGTGGGTCTCAATCGGTTGGCGGGAGATTGGCAGCAGCGCTAGCTCGGGCCTCGAGGAGAAGGACAGGCGGGGAAGGATGGCGGGCCGGGAGGGGAGGCTGTGTGGTGCAACAGCAGCGGGCGAGGTTGTAAAGAAGGGACCGGCGGGCGGGCTTGTGGCAAGTGGTTCTTGGATCGGCTTACCAACGCACGGCGCACGGCGCGAGGAATTTCGACGGACGGTAGGGCTGACGTTTGGCAGCGGGTGCGAATGACGTCTAGGCTCATGCAGGGTATGCCGATTGCCCGCCTGCTGACACAGCGCCTCCATCTTGTGCCTCAGCGCGTGCATCCGTGGACTCGGGGCTCGACCTTCAGCCTCTCTGGCCATCAACAGCACGCCGCAGTCTGCCATGGACTGCTAGCAGCCTCACGCCTCCGCCGCCCGCCCTCGCCTAGCCCCCCGACATGCCGCATCTCGCCTCGCCTGCTGCGTGCTTTGTGACCTCTGTAACATCCGCCCGACGCCAGCCTCCACCTCCGCCTTCGCCCGCATCGTCCACGCCGCTGCCATCCAACGCTCCGGCCACAGCACGTCTGCCCTGCGTCCCCTGCGTCCCCTGCGTCCTGACCCGATGAGATGACGAGCGACACACGAGGGGCTGCTCCCTCCACCGCCATGGCCCATCCACCGCAGCCTACCCCGAAGTTGAGAGATGCCTGGGCGCGCGTTCTCGAAAACAGCGCAGCCGTAGACGCAGAGGGGGATAGCATGGCCGGCGCCCTCCGAGCGCGCATGACCAGCTTTGAGTATCTGGTCCGCCGGTGCGTGCTTTTAGCTCCACCTGTCACGCCGTCTGCTGATGTCGTGTAGATACATGGTGCAGATCCGCTACGGATGCGACAACGCCGACTGCACCACGCCCACCTGCTTCAGCTGCGTCAAGCGCGCTACGGACAAGCCCGTCCGCCGCCCGTCCCCTCTTACTGCACGAGCATTGGCATATCATCTCGCCAGCCAGGACGACCCAGCCAGCGGACTATGCAAGCCAACACACTCGACCTTCCGCCTCACGAACACCGCCGAGTTCGGCATCGAAGCCAAGGATCCCGTGCGCTTCAAGGTCGACTCGCGATCATTGTCGCAGAACTTATTCAACACCCGAGTTTCGCGAACGCTCAGGGTCTCTCACTCTTCGGAAGAACAAAGCGAGATCAAAGATGCAGCAGGGAGCACTCCATTGGATGAGGTCAGGAAAGACTTGCCGGAAGCTGAGCCGGAGTCCAGGACAGTCGACCCTGTGCCTGCACTTGAAAGCCACTTAGAAAGACTTGCTGTCGGCCCGCCGCCAACGACCAATGGCGACGCGGCGGTCAAGCATGAATCGAAAGCCGCCAATGGAAGCGCCGTTGTTCATGCAACCGGAACGCTACCTGAGCCGGGCCGAGATAGTCTGACCGCATCTGCAACACAGTCGATAGATGGCGATTCAGACAGTGGAAAAGAGAATGCACTCTTGACACCGCCCAGTGACATCACACTAGACGGTAGTCCCTTCGCTGGTTCCGACAAGGCAGTCAAATCGACACCTCGCGCAGCGCGGAAGCAACGGGACTCATCGACCAAGCCATCTACACGCAAAGTCCGGGTCCCCTTAGGAGCCGATTCGCTTTCAAAGCCACGGTCTCAGTCAAGCAAAACAGTCTTTGCCACAACTCATTTGACTTGCGCCATCATGGAGGATCTGAAGCGGATTGCCATGTCGGATGGATCCATTCCCGACACGCGAACGAGAGATGCCATCATCGAACCGACAAGCTCATTACTGAATTCCGGGGCAAAGAAAAGCTGGCGCATCGTTGACGAGTGCCTCTTCCGGTGCCTCAGCAATCCACATATTCTTCTCAAGTCTTTCCGTGAAAAGACCACAGCATGGACGCGTCGCCCCACGCCTCTCGCGCATCTGGATGCGTGGGAAATGGAGCACGCGTTCAGGTCTTGGCAGTCCATTAACGGATCTCTTATCTATGACAGCTTGTGGTATAGCTTGGAATGCCTATTCACGCCGCCCCCTGAGCTCAAGATCAGAAAATCGTCAAGGACGAAGAGGCATGCTCCAGATGATATGCCAAAGGGACGAAACCACGGCCAGTCAGACTATGTATCCGATGAAGAAGCCGCCCACATCATCATGGTCTGCATACACGCATTGACTTCTCTCGTGACCAGAGGGAAGCCCAACGCGTGGAAGTTTGTGCGAGGTCTGCGGCCATTTGGGTGGATATCTCCCAACGACACTCCAAATCTAGCTGATAACCAAACCACCGTGCCGTATACGCCAATGTGGCTCATGATCACGGATCAGCTGGAGTACGAGCCGGCGCTTCGCCTTGCCACTCGCCTGGTCAGAGCTATAGGTGCTCGGCGATGCTTCTTCGAGATGTTGAAAAAGACGTCCACGGAGCCACCCAAAAAGTCCGAGTGGGCAATGACCATCGTCTGTAAGCATTTGGTCGACTGCGAAAGGTACCGGCGTGTGGGGCTATTCCGAGCCAAATGGGATGAGGAAAGAGTGATGGATACTTGGTCGAACTGGACGATTGCCGGTACATTTGTGGAATGGTTGAAGACCATCGTCATGAAAAACTGGACCGGGCAGCACGAACTCAAACGTTGGGATGCGACTGGAGCAGCTGCCGAAATACTTAGCGACCTTTACGACTATTCGAATCTCAACATCCACCGCCACATGTACGAGCTCGCATATTTCAAATACAAGCTGGATACGACGGAACTCATCAACAGCTACCTGGGCCGCAAGAACGATCCAAACTATCTCCACATCCTATACTTTCCTTTTTTCTTTCCGAGTGGGCTTATAGTCCAATACTTCCGCGCTCTCAACTTCTCCGTCATGTCAAAACACTATACCACTGCTGGGAACAACTACCACCTTCAGGATAGGTTCAGCCGGCATTTCTTAAGTGATCAGTGGCGGAACTATCTTGATCAACACTACGGAACCGCATCTAATAGATATTTGTCCTTGGATGTACGACGCAGTCACGTATTGGAAGACACATTCGACCAACTATGGGGGCTGGAGAAACGCCAGCTTCTACTACCACTCAAAGTACGAGTGGGGAAACTGGAGGGCGAGCAGGGTGTTGACCAAGGAGGTGTAGCGCAAGAATTCTTCCGGGTTGCTCTTGCTGAAGCGTTCAATCCCGACAACGGTAAGTGCGCACCTTCACCGCGCGCAGGCCACGACACTAACTTGGAAATCAAAGGCATGTTCACAGTTGATCCTGTGACACATGTTACATGGTTCCAGCCATTTTCCTTGGAGCCATTGTCAAGGTTCGAGCTCATTGGTCTGCTCTTCTCAATCGCCATATACAACGGGATCACCCTGCCTGTCACTCTTCCCGGGGCGCTTTACCTAAAGCTCATCGGCAAGACAGTTCGGCCTCATCATATCAGCGAAGGATGGCCCGATCTTGTCAAGAGCTTTCAATTCCTCCTGAGCTGCGAAGACGACGTTGGTGACATCCTCAGCCGCGGCTACGAGTTCAGCTTTGAAGCACGTGGTCTCATCGTCAACATCAACATGGATGCGGTGAAATCTGAGTTCGATGTGCCCTCGCCGTACACCATGCTTGACGACTCCGAGCTCGACGTTACCCCCTCTACCTCGAATCCAACTCCCATAGTCAACTGGCCACCAGGCACCGAAGCACCGCTCGTGACGAATGCCAACCGAGAGAGGTTCGTGTGCGACTACGTTGCTTGGCTTACCGACAAGTCCATTCGCCCTCAGTATGAGGCTTTCGCCCGTGGTTTCCACAGGTGCATCCCGGAAGATCACCTGCAATTGCTTCGCCCCTCGCTCCTGCAACACATTGTCGAAGGAAGCACCGAAATCGACACGCACGCCCTCGAACGCGTGGCCCGCTACGACGGCGGCTTCGACGCACAACATCCCTTCGTGCGCACGTTCTGGGAGGTTGTGCACGCGATGAGCCAGGAACAGAAGCGGAAACTTCTGGAGTTCGTGACGGCGAGCGATCGCGTGCCCGTAGCTGGAGTCGAAAGCGTGGTCTTCTGGGTGCAAAGGAACGGGCCTGATGGCGAGGGGCTACCGACCAGCAGTACCTGTTTCGGACGACTGCTCTTGCCGGAGTACGACGGGAAGGAGAAGCTGGAGAAGAAGCTGGCAATTGCGTTAGAGAATAGCAGGGGTTTCGGTGCCGCATGAGAGCAAATAGGGCGGCAAGGTGGATTTGTAGATTATCAGGGATTCAATATAGGAGAACCACATACTTTGGGCATCTTACACTCTATCTTTTCTCCAAAAGATTCATCCACCCGATGCTCAGAAATGATCAAGTGGCAGCCGCATCATCACACGCCTGCAGGTGACTGACTGACTCGCTAGCCCGGACCCCGACTAGGCGTCTGACTCGGGTTTCCCAAAACTTTCCCGCGCGCAAAAGCTCCAACATCTTCTTCCTCCACCCAGCAAAAGTTCGTTTACCTCTTCCGCCGCCCCACACCACGGTCCCTCAGGCTTTTTGAAGCGACACATCGACCTCTCGCCTGCCCACCTCACCCCTAGATATATCCGTGCGGCAACCTCACCCAGCAATGCCCAAACGAAAGCGCAGCGACGAGCCCTCGGCCTCGAACCTCAACTCCTCCTCCTCCGGCTCCGGCTCCGGCTCCGACTCAGCCCACCACCAAACCGCGACGAGGACGACGAAAAAGAATAAGAAGAACGCCACCACCACCACCACCTCCTCCTCCTCCCCATCAACAGCCAAACAACGCAAGCAGCTGCCCCCGCGCCTCGAGCAAGCCAAGAAACAGCTCACCAAGGCGCTCAAGGTCGCGCGCGGCTTCGAGCGCCAGAAGCTGTCGCGCCGGCGCAAGGCCGCGACGGATAAGAACAACAGTAAGAACGAAGGCGACGGCAATGACGACGCCGCCGCCGTGGCAATAAAGCGGATCGACGGCGAGATCGAGGCGCTGAAGCGCATCGACTACGCGAAGCTCGCGGAGAGGCACCTGTACAAGACGTTGTTGCGGATCAAGAGCGTGAGGGAGCACGGGGCGTTGCCGCCGTGGGTGGTGGTGGTGGAGGGGGCCGAGGGGGCGGGGGTGATGAAGAAGAAGGTGGAGGAGGGGGGGAAGGAGGGTGGGGAGGAGGCGGCGGCGGCGGCGCGGCAGGCGGGGGGGATGGGGAAGGAGGCGATGAATGTGCAGGCGAGGTTGTTTAATGCGGGGCCGACGAAGGAGGCGATGGCGGAGGTGGTGAGGGATGTGAGGGCCATTTTGGGGCTGGATGATGGGGGATCGCTGCGGAAGAAGGAGATGAAGAAGGGGAGGGGGGAGGGGGAGGAGAAGGCTGGGAGGGGGAAGAAGGCGGCGGCGGCGGCGGCGAAGGTTGAGGAGGAGGTCGAGTCTGCAGACGACGACGACGACGAGTCGGAAGCCAGTGCGGCAGAGGGGGAGGGGGAGTGGGACAGCGAGGAGTTTGCGGGTTTCTCTGACCGCATAGCGGCGTCTTCGGACGAGGAGTCGGAGGAAGAAGGCGTGGAGGTTAGGCTACAGAAGGGGCCTTACCAGCCCGTCCGTGACTTGTCCTTCACGCCTCCGTCGTCGCGCGAGGCGTCGCCGTCGGCGTCGTCCGAACCGACTTTTTCGGACGAGGAAGAGGACGAGTCTCCGGAACCGGATGCGAAGGCGAAGTCGAAAGAGAAAGAGAAAGAGAAAGCGCCGGTCGTGGCGAATAAGTCCACCTTCCTCCCTTCGCTTTCGGCTGTTGGTTACATCAGCGGGTCGGATTCCGAGGCTGAGGATCTGGATGAGCAAATCGCGCCCCAGAAGAAGAACCGGCGTGGCCAGCGTGCCAGACAGCAGCTGTGGGAGAAGAAGTTTGGCAAGGGCGCAAAGCACTTGGCCAAGCAGAACGAAAAGCAAAAGAAAGACAGGAATGCCGGATGGGATGCGAAGCGCGGCGCGGTCGACGGTGCGGGTGGCAGGGGGAAGAAGGGCAAGTTCGGAAGAGACAAGGGAGGCTTCAGTTCTGGCGGCCGTGGCCCTCAGGCTTCGGATGCAAACTTGGTGGAGTTGGGCAAGAAGAAGAATCACAGGGATGACGGTGGCAAACTTCATCCCAGTTGGGAGGCTGCGAAGCTGGCCAAGGAGAAGGCGAAGCTCGTAAACGTGCAGTTCCAGGGCAAAAAGATCACTTTCGACTAAAAGCGTGGGTTTGTTCATATCAAGATACCATTTCCCCGCCGCAGGGCTACTACATTCAACGCGAAGACTCTGCAAACATCCACGGTGAAACAGTGACGTCCATCTTCTTCCACTTTCAGGCCGCTCGAGCCGTCTCGACGTGGTTGATCTTCCCGTCTTTCGTTGGCATGTCCTCGTGATGGATTTGCTTTTCCACTGCTGCGGTTGTTTCGTCTGCGAGTTGCTTGTCCTCGAACACTGCAGCCTGTCAGCATCAAGGCAACTTGAGACAAACGGGGGGTAGTTGGAGACTTACAGAACGCCAGCTCCTCCAGTGTCCTCCCACTGGTTTCAGGAAACAAGACGTACACAACCACGATTTCGAATGCTATCCAACAGCAATACACCAACAACCACCTCCACTTGATCTCCTCCAACCCGATGGGATTCACAAAGGTCGTGAAGAAGCCAGCGCCCCGGCCCCAGAACTGGAACACAGACAGACCGCTGGCGCGCTGCGCGTAGGGGAACAACTCGACGAGGTAGGTGTAGGTCAGGGCGTTGTAGCCGATGTTGTACGCGGGCGAGTAGAGGAAGATGAAGAAGATGGTCAGGCGGGCGGCGCCGACGGACGAGGTGCTGAGGAAGCGCTCCATGGAGACGGTCCAGCCGACGTAGACGCAGAGCAGGGACAGCGTGCACGCCATGTACATGGCGCGGCGGCGGAAGCGCTTGACGACGACGGCGGCGGCCATGCCGTTGACGAACTGCCAGCACGTGAGCCCCACGTTGAGCTTGCCCTTGAACTGCGGGTCGCGGAAGCCCATGAGCGTGAGCAGGTCGTCCAGGTAGTAGCTGATGAGCGTGTTGCCGCTCCACTGCGTGAAGAGGCCCAGCAGCGAGCAGATGAGCACCCGCTTGCGCATGCCCGCCGTGCGCGCCAGGTCCAGCCAGGACTGCTTGCTGTGCTCGAGCTCGATCTTGAGCGTGGCTTGGATCTCGGCCATCTCGGCGTGCGCGAACTCGGAGCGGGCGTCGCCCTCGGCGTGGTACTTGACCAGGATGGCCAGCGCCTCCTCGTGCCGGTCGCGGCTGATGAGGAAGCGCGGCGACTCCGGGATGAGGAAGATGCAGCTGACTTGCAAGGCGGATGGCACGGCTTGCAGCAGCGACGGGATCCGCCACGCCCAGTCCGACGGCACCTGCTGCGTGCCGAACGTGATGCCGGCCGCGAGGATGGAGCCGACGAACCAACAGGCGTTGAACATGGACGTGAGGATCGGCCGCTCCTTGGGGTAGCCCAGCTCGCCCATCAGTGATGAGGCCGCGACGATACAGAACGGGATGCCGACGCCGAGGAGGAAGCGCGCTACAAGATACATCCCCACTGCAGGAGGTTCGTCGTCAGAAGTTGGAAGGGGTCAGCGAGCGCAACGAGGAAGTCCACGTACCGCCGTTGGAGAAGCCTTGCAAAAATGCACCAACAATCATAATACTAGAGCCAAAGAAGATGCACCAGCGGCGCCCGTAGCGGTCGTTGACGAGGGGGATGAATGGAAGAGCACAGATGGCGCCAAGGGAGTAGATAGCTGCAATGATTCCCTTCAATGAGCCTGTCGGGTAGTTGAAGTCTGGGGGCCTTGTCAGCAAAGGTACGGGACCAAGGGTCTGTGGGGAAGTAGAACTGACATTCTTTCCACGGATCGACCAGCTGTACAGCGTTGATCATCTGCGAGTCGAAGCCAGACGTCATCTCGACACCCATGCACGTCGGAAACAGCAGAAAGTAGAGCTTGCGCATATTCGGCTTCTTGTACCAGGGCATCTTATCCTCGTCGGCCATGCGCTGGAGGATAGGGTCCGCCGCCCCATCGGCGTGGGATGCGATAACCATGGTTGCGGTAGTGATTCAGCCGCGTAGCTACGCAGAGTGAGATCGATGGAGAAGCCCAGAGATGCTCTTCTGAAATCTATCTTGTCCAAAGATAGAAGCAAACCAGCTCCAACTCACTCGCTCAGTGGCTCACACAAACTCCCAGGAAACACCTTTCGCCGGAGGTGCATAGATCAGATCCTGCATGTAGTTCTTCGGCATGATTTTATTTTCCGTTGCTTTGACATTTATCCGCTAATTGGGAGCACGGCGCAACGGAGCTTGCAGCAAGAGCTGGCCAAGGCGGCATGATGTTGCATGTGACCCTGCGGAAAGGGTGCATGGCAACCTGGGGAGGGACTGGGGTGGCAGCCAAGAAGGGATGGCTGGAAACATGCATTGCTATTTCGGGTAGCATTTGTTTTTCAGCATTCGTGATGAAGGAATAAGTGAGGCCACAGCGTCCAGTCCGTCGTTGATACGACAAGTCATTGACAGCTCTGGGACCCGGGCGCTATGATAGGTCATCCGACTACGAGGGTATGTTGTGTAACAGTACTAGGCGGAAACGATTGCAGTTGGCTGAAAGGGATTGGCGCTGGCGCTGGCAGGAATGTATTGTCAGTTGGACACCCGGTAGATGAATATCTCAATAGCCAACCTCAGGACAGAAACAGAGATGGTTCAAAATGAGGGAATTCTAGAACCTGTAAGCCCCATAAGAACGGAATCAAAGCCACGAGCACTGGCTTGGGAGAGAGTGGAAGACGAGGGCGCCAACCGGCGGTAGAGTGCCAAGTCAAACCCCGCGTTTCTCATCAAGCCACACCGCATTCAACCAGCTTGGCTTTTTGAGCAAGGCGCGGTCGGGAGCTGTTGTATAACCTTGCTAGGCTCGTTTCCCGGTGACGCGGCGTCGCACAGGAATTGTGGACCGTCTGACAGGCTCGTTGTGTGATACGTACCTTGGCCATTGGTTGTAGCGGCGAGGCTGCGACACATCCAATGACCAGGCTGCCGCTTTCAGCATAGCTTTAAGTGGTCCTTAGCTGACGTGAGCCTTGAGCTTTGCTGAGGTTTGGATGCGACTCTGCAATTCCTATGGCCTTGGGCCTTCTCGTGGAAAGGTGCCGCCTTTTGCTCCTCAAATGTCCAGAAGCCCGGAATCCATCCGGAGAAAGCTCTCGACTTAAAATTACAAGTACACAACCCGCGACTCCGTTCGAGTTTACCGGTCTTGATCCTCACATCCTGTACCTGAATCCCTTGGTCGACCAATCCGTCAGCTCCTCACTCTCCCCTTCCACATCCACCACCTCCCCGGCCCCTCCATCGCCGCTCACCACCCCTTCCTTCTGGTCTCTCCTTTTATTTTCCCAAATCAAATACGTCCTCAACCCCATCGCCACGCCCACCACCAACGCGTAGCAAATCATAATCGCCCTGAACGCCGTCGGATAATGCGGAGCCTCGCTTTCCACGAAGAACTGTGGGCCGGCAATGTTACCGGCGCAGTACGCGCAGAAGAGAATGGCCGTCATGCTCATCTTCTTCGTGCTGCCCTTGTAGTTGACGCCGACCAAGCTCATGGCGAGCGGCACGGCGCCGGGGCCGGTCGACAGCAGGTAGTAGCCGAACAGCTTGACGCCGCGCGGCACGGCGGTGGCGTAGATGATGGCGGACCCCGCGACGGGGCACAGCACGACGGCGACGATCAGGAAGGTGGCGATGTTGGCGAAGCGGCCGGCGAGGCGGCCGGTGCCCATGATGGTGAAGAAGGCGATGAACGAGGACGGCAGCGTGACGAGCGTCGTCTGGAGCGACGTGAAGCCGAAGCCTTTGAGCACGAGGTTGCCGAAGTTTTGCGTCCCGCCGTTGGGGATTTGCGTCAGCAGCGAGATGGCGAAGAAGAAGTAGGTTTTGGGGTCGAGGAGGCACTCGCGCAGCTGCGACGGTTGCCAGGTGTGCTTGGCTTTGCCTGTGCCGGCTACGGCGACGCGCTGCTCCGCGCAGCGCTTCTCTTCGGCGGTGAGGAAGGTGGCCGAGGAGATGGAGTCCGGTAGCAGGAAGAACAGCGGCACGCCCCAGACGAAGGTGGCAACTCCGAGGACGATGAAGAGCCATTGCCATGGCTGGATTGAGTGCGAGATGTGGCCGATTCCGTAGGCGATGAAGCTGGCGAACACGCCGCCCAGTGAGTTGCCAGCGAACCAGATGCCGACGCGCGTGGGGATCTCAGCTCTGGTAAACCATGACGAGGTGATGTAGAGGAAGGCCGGGGAGATGGTGGCCTCTGCTACGCCGAGAAGGAAGCGGACGGCGATCAGGCCTCCGTAGTTTGTGCAGGCGGCGGTAAGGGCTACCACTACTCCCCAGAAGAAGGTGTTGATGGCCACATACTTCCCGACAGGAAGACGCTGAATGAGGATAGAGGTCGGATACGACCAAAAGAGGTAGCCAAAATAAAAAACCTGCAACACCATCAGCCGCGGAAACCGCTGCAGGGCAAGTGCAGACGTACCGAGGATACCCAGCTATACTGCGTGCCGTGGAGATTCTACCAACAGTCAGCGTCCAGAGCTCGAGATTGCCATTCAAGGCCACTTACCGTGGAATCTTTCAAGCCGAATACGGATGCGCTGGAGAGGATTGTTTTGTCCATGAAGTTCAGGTTGTAAGTGACGAACAAGAGTGGAATCAAGCGCATGTCGATTTTCCTCAACACTCTCTTGGCCAGGGCGGAATCAAGATTGCTCTCTCCATCTTGCCACTCTCCGGCCTCAGAAGCCGAGGCCGTAACTTCGCCATCTTTATCGACCATGTCGTCGGCGTCGTCGTCGCAAAGGTGCTTCGCCAAGAGTGGTGTGGTTGAATCAGCACGTCTCCGACAGGGTTGTTTGGCGCCTGAGGCAGAAGGTGTCGGTCTGGCTCGCGACGACGACGATGGGTCCGGGAAACGGCCGGGAGTCGTCGATGAAGCAGCAGACGCGGTCCCGGTAGGCGCCGTAGAAGACGCCGCAGGCATGATCCTTCGGGTTTTATGCTTAGGCTTGTTTCCTTGCAGTGTGGTTATCGCTATCGTATCGGCCAGGGCGGTGATCGGCCTGCTCGCACGTGGCCCGATTTGTCGGCTGTCGGCTATTTTGTCGTTACACGAGCCTTTTCTTCTATGAGGAGGCGGCTAAACTACATGGATTGCTGATCAGTAGCGGCTGGCTGAGTTACAAGACCTTGCCTGAAGAGATGTTGTTTGGTTGAAGTTGCCAAGAACGCAGATAAGCCTTCGCCCTAGTGCATCTGCTTGAGCTTCGCTCCTAGCCAGTCGTCTTGCCGCTAACAAATCCTCTCGTATGGTGTTTAGCACCTCTGCAGCCCATCCCTGACCATCTAGAGCTGCGATATTCCGAATGCCCCACGGTATAGCCATGCTAAGGCGCTCGTTAGAAGGGTCTTGGACTAGAGGGTTTGAAATCGAAGGGTAGGAGTGAGAACCGCATTCAATACAACGTAACGGAGCTTCTTTTGAGCATCGATCAGTACAATGTCGCCCAGACATTCATGAAAAGAGTTCAAAGGCTACGATACTTCATCAACGAAACGCAAACTCGATTAAGGCCCAGGCCAACAATGTGCGACCGGTCGGACGTCAGAGCTAGTCGCACCAGAGCTGGCCAAATCTCGTCAACTCATCCATAAGCTTTCCTTTGAGATCGAGGCCACACCAAGATATGTCAACAGCGTGCATTTGCAAGCGTATCAGCTCCCGCCGAGTAAGCTGACAGTGTTGCTGCACGAGCCTCAGGTTATCTTCTACCCACATGTTGTGCATGTATGTTGGGTCGTCGGAATTGACCGTGACTTTGATCCCAGCATCGAACAGTTTGCGCACTAGGGGGAAGACGTATTCCGTGGGGTTGCGACGATGATAAGCATGTGGGCAAAGGGTCATGCCCAGATCTCTCCTCCTGATCAGCTCCATGAGTTCCGGCCTTTCAGCGGCATTCAGCCCGTGGTCGATTCTATCCGCACCGTGACCTGCAATGCGGCTCGCGACCTGCTCGATGTGCGCGTGAGTGTCTTTTTGCCCAACGTCGCAATGGCTTGTGATCTTGAGGCCATCCGCTCTTGCCCGCTGAAATACGCCATCGAACAGGATCGGTGGGCGGTTGTACTCATTGCTGTCGAGTCCAATGCCGCAAAAGACCGTGTCTTGGTATGACGTGCAAGCCTCGTAGGCTTGCATTGCTGAATCCGGGCTCATGTCTCGCAGGAAACAGAGGATCCAGTTGCAGTGAACACCCAGCTCACTTACAGCGTCTGCCTTTGCGCGCCTCAAGCCTTCCATTACCGTGGCTACAAGAACGCCGCGCCGCGTGTGCGCCTGAATGTCGAAAAAGGGCTCGGCGTAACGCACGTTCATGGATGAGGCTTTGCGCAAGTATTGCATAGCAAGCTCGTAAAAGTCATCTTCAGTGCGGAGAACTTCTAGCCCACCATAATACACGTCCAGAAAGGTGGGCAGGCCGTTGTCCCCGTGAAGCTCTTTACGGTGGTTATACATGGTCTGATAGCTGTTGCGCAGGGCGTCCAGCGAATCGTATGGCAGATGGACAGTGTTCTTCTGGGAAAGCTTCCAGCGGAGTTCAGGAGTCAATGTGCCCTCGATGTGGACGTGGAGTTCCAGCTTGGGCAGCTCACGGATGAAATGGTCTTCCATCTTCGGTGATCCGGCCGTGTTGGATTCGAGATGGGCGGATGAGCTTTCGTGGAGCAGACGAGGCGCGTGAGCAAAGGGATGGAGCGATTTTCATGGTGGCGAGGGCAGCTGAGAGGTTTCACTGTTCGTGATGAGCGTCGCACTGACGGCCCCCCGTTGAAGATTGGACCCTTCATATCCGGGCCCCTCGGCTGATCCTGCCGGGGCCGAGGAGCGGCTGTAGTGCTCGGAGCGAAATAATCCACCGTTCGCCTACGATCCTCTCCCTGGCTGAGCACAGTGAATAAGGTTAGTGTTCCTCCGTCATCATACCTGCGTCCTGGTTACCTTGCTGGGTCCCCGAGCCTGTCAGCGGAGGCCCATGAGTCGTTGGTGCCATCTCAGGCCCAACGAGGCTGAAGATAACGTCATAGCACTGTTGTGTGATGAGGCAGGGTTGAGCTTCCGAGGCGTGCGATCCTTCGACCGCCGTTGGCATCGCGGCGCTAGGCCTGAGGCTGAGCGCTGAGCGCAGAGTGCAGAGCGCAGAGTGCAGAGCGCAGAGCGCAGACACCGACCAGCGTGCCAGCAAACGCGCGCGGGCTTCGAGAACATCCAAGCGTGCGAGGGCGCAGGGCGTGGCGCGAGCGCCTGTGCGCGGACAGCTGCGCGAGATGCGTTGGTAGGCGCCGTTAACGATGGCACAGCGTCGAGTGCCTCGGCGTGGCATCGCCAGAGCCAGGGCTGACGCCATGGGCGGGCGCGCTTCCAGCGGTGAAAGTCGAGTGCTGCGGCAGGCGCGAGGCCAATGGGGGAGCAGGCCGGGCGGGTTGCGGGTGCTAATGCTCTGGCGCGATAAGAAGGGCGATAAGACGCCATCCACCGCGGTGTTGAGAGTGAAGGGACGGCGGCCGCTTTGTCCGCGCCAACCAATCGCTGGCACAGCAACGACTGCGATAGAGCAGCGCGACGACAGCACGAGACCAAGTCACGCACCGGTCAGCGACGGTCGGGCCTAAATCGGCGCGTGCCTGATGCATGCTGCGCGCGCTTCCAGCCAGAGAGGTTCGCGGCCGTCGTCCATCCTCGCCGCGGGAGAGCGACAGCAGCGGCGCGCATCGCAGCCTGCAGTCCAGCCTTCCGAAAGGTCGACCTGCGCCAGCATCACTTCGCCCGGCAGGTGAGTCGTCGCCCTGTGTGGCCGCCCCACAGCATCCACGCGGAGCTGGCGGCTTAGCGCGCCGGCTTCGCTGCCGCGGATCGCCCGCGAGCTCCCCCAGACCGTTGCTCTGCTCGTACACCTCCACGCCAGCATCCACGCCCCGACCCAGTGCACGTCTCTCCTTCTCTCCTCTCCCATCCGCCGCTGCACGCCTCTCTCCCTTCAATCTCCGCCCCGAGCTCACCCAGTTCAGCCGTGCCGTCTCACTCTCGGTACCTGCAGCCCCAGCCAACCTCCCAGTCATCACCGTCACTCGGACCAGTCACATGGAGCTAGCATTCGCACTCTGAGCACTCTTGACTCGTCCGCCGCCACTCTGCCTCTCCTCGTCGCTTTCCTGCCACCATCGCCGCCGAGTACCTGCGCCTTCATCCCACCCGCCGCGCCTTCGCATACCGCGCTGCGAGCGTAGAGCTCCGCCGACCTATTTCGCCGCCTGAGGCATCCTAGATACAGCCGCCCCAACCTTGACGATCATGGCTGCCTGAGCGCCCCCGTCGCCCTCATCACCTTGAGAATCCTGGAGCCTGCGAAAAAAGCCTTGCCTACCCCACTGCGGGCCTGCCTCCGACTCCTCACCAAGTTACAGTCCTGACTGCGCTCGCTCGTGATGGCTTGGTACCCAGGTTTCCATCTTGCACACTTCCCCTAGACACCACGCACTCATCTCGGCTTCGCATCACCCATACACCTCCTCTCCCAGTGCTCTCAAAGCTCGTCCTCGCACGTGGCCGCCGTTATGCACCAACATCCACGCCCGTCCCCGAGGGCCGCCTCCTCGGCAAACTCGCCGCGCACGAACCCTTCCAGAACGAACAACCCGAGAGACATGGCTCACATACGTTCCGAGTCCGCATCGACAGTGGCGTCGCATGCGACTGCTCGCAGTGACACCGGTTCCGATTACATTGAGAAAGCCAGCGATGGCGGTGAGCCCGACTTCTATGGAGAGACCGAGGAAGAGCGCACTCAGAAGAAGCTCAACCAGGTCATCATGGTACGTTGAACACTACATTGTCGTGCATCTTCTCCTGACTAACGCTCTCCTTCAGCAATTCTACAAGAAGGCGACGCTCACAGTGCTATCCGCACGAACCCAGCTTCCGAAGGCTTTCAGTGCCAGGGGTGAGCTTCGTCAGAGCAAATGGGTGAGTAACACACATTTTTTACTCTCGTATATCGATGGCACTTTCAGTCATCCTTCATTGGGAGCGTTAATTAACCCTGACCACAGTTTAGCCTTCTGCTCGATGAAACGGACGCCTACAACGACGATCTGCGGGAATGGACAGCGACCGACCTCGTCAACAGCCCGCCACCTCCTCTCTGCATCGAGGTATACCTGGATACAAAGGATCTGGGGGATGGCGAGGCTCTAGCCATTGTAGATGAGCATGGAAAGCTCTGGGATGTAGCTGAGGCGTTGAGCGGATCTACTCCGGCGTCAGCTCGACCAGCCAGCCGCTCTGGCCGACCTACCCAGGTTGTTCTGGAACGATGGAACGTCGAAGTCACGGACTACCAGAAGATGGATCCCGATGCCAGCAGGATGTTGCCGCTTGTCTACAAGAACGGGATTCCACTGTTCCGCTCATTGTACACTTATACGAGGTTTCTACCTGCATGGAGATACTACAGGCAGATTGCTAAACAGCCTACGACACATCCCATGTTGCCGCTGAGATACCGCATTTCGAACGGCATGTTCAAGAGCCCACGAAGAGACACTCTGGACCTCCCGCTTTACCCAGGCGCTGATTCCAAGGCACAGTCGCACCAGTTCGATTCGGTCAAGTCACCTATTGGCCTCCTAGGTATTCAAGTCCAGTACAGGGGCAATACTGATTTCCGCGTGGAGAAGTCTGAGTCTGTACTGAGCTCCCATTTCATGGGCATGGACGACTACTCCTTTTCGCCTTCCTATCCCGAGCGTGTCCCCGGATCATTGCCCACAGGTAGAAATGCCCAGACGGACATGCATGGGCGGGGTGAGGCTTATGGAAGCTTGTCTACGTTTCACCAGGCGGGGGCCACTGGAACAAGTCCGATGTCAGCCCTTCGTAACGCCAAGGATATGGGTTCGCCTGAATCGCCGCCCCAGAAGATTCCACCCAATCACCGCATCGCAACCGGATCCAAGTCTTCCCTTCGAGGCGGCGTAGATCCCAGCAGTCCTGCTTCTCCCCGCAGGACATCGGTGTCGTTCCATCCCGCGAATCCCTTCAAGGCAGGATCGCTGTCTTCTTCTCCTGTACCTGGTGTCTATTCGCCCGCCACATCACTAGGAAGGCCCGGCTCCGGCCATGCAGCTCTTGGTCACACGCGAAACAGAAGCTCGCTGAACGCGCTTCCTCAGACAGCATTGAGGACACCAACCGGACATTCGCTCCCCAACGAAACAGCCATCGCATCTTCAGCATCTAGCTCTCCGAAACCCGCGCCGATCTCGCGCTACAGCAGCAGCTTTAGCAATCGCCGCAACAGGCCCTCATACGGAGGCACTTCCAGCAAGGTCGAGGATGATAACAACAGTAGCGGAAAGGGCAGCGCTTCCTCGTCTGCACAGCGACTGGAGGGAGGAAGCTCAGGTTCAGTGCAGACAGACGAGGAGAACATTTCAGACTTTCTGAAACTGTTGGAGCAGAAGAAAGATTTGAAGAGCTTGAACCGTACAGATTCTGCGTCTCGTGATGCTTCTATGCGGCGCACGACGGCTGCATTGTCAAAGTACCAACGCATGCGCGAATCGAACGCCGCGCTCTCTGACTCCATCTCCTCCTCTTTGCATTTGCACCGCTCTTCTAGTTCTTCAAGCCGACAGATCTCGAATGTTCCTGGAATGATCGCCGGCGCATCAGTCTCCACTTCTTCTAGCCCCGGAAAGCCTATTTCTCCGCATACGCCCCACACTCCTGCCATTCCTTCTCGTCTAAGTGCGAACAGCATCATCGATTACTCTGAACAGACCCGGAGCCGTAGTCCGCGGATTCGTCGACTCGAAGAAGAGACCGGAACTGGCGATACTGGCAGTGACTCGACGACTCGTGACCGCGAAGGATCCAATGCCATCGATATTCCCACATCGCCTCGTCCTTGGGCTTACGCCCGCCGCAGCTCTTCAGTCAGCCAGCAGAATCGCAACACCCTTGAAGACGAGACCGAAATGTTTGGCTTGCGTAGTGCAAGCCTGCCGACCGACGACCGACCGGATTTGAGCCTCAGCGAATTGCTGCATGCTGGAGTACAAGATCCTGCTACTCCTGCAAATTCCGCTCCTGCTGGCGGAGACGAGGGTGCTGCTGATCCCGAGCCGAGCCCACAAACGGTTTTGACAAGCCACACTCGCACTCACTCTGCCGGAGCAGCTCGGACGACAACCCCTAGCCTTGCGTACCGCACCCGTGTTCAGCAAAACGGACCCAGTGACGGAAGGCGCAGCGCTGCATCCGAGCGTGGTGAGAGCGATAGTGGTCTCGTAAGCGGACGGAGCAGCCGGGCTGGCAGTCGTTTCAGCTTCTCATCTAGGCCCCTCAGCGTGGCCGCCAACCTGGACGATGATGAGCCATTGCTATTCACCATGAGCGAGTTGGGCACCCACCAGGCCGGACGCAGAAGTGTGGATGAGGTGAGGGATAGTGCAAGCAGGAGGAGAGGGGGTAGCCCATGGAGGGGAGCGTAAAGCAAACGTCCTGAGGTAGCCTCTCCCGCCCGCATACCTGGTTGAATTGTATTTCAATTTCTCGAATTTCCTTTTCCTTGTCTTGGCATCTCTGGCGCAAAATGGTCGTCGAGCTTTTCGTTGAGCTTCATTTCAGTGGAGTCACTGCACTGAAGAAAGGCTTCTTTGTTGCATTCAGACCAGATTGGATTATTCGCTTCACAACGTGCGAATATTTTCATTGCTTGTGGTTTTTTTTTTTCATCGTTCTCTTTACCCTTCCGATACACGCCTTGTCTCGGTATGCGTTTACGTTTGTCTTGTCTTGGTTTTATTTTGTTGCTTCGGGAATAGATGAAAGCGGGCGAGGAGTTTGTGGTTCCAAGTGATGGACTTCGGTTTTCCTTTTTTTATTGGGTGGGCTATTTCCTTTCCGCTCTTGACTTGTACGTTCACGATGAAGAGAGAGTCCGTCAGTCAGTCAGTCATCCAGCATTTTTGCCTGCCTGTGTCCTCATCCCTCCCTCAGATAAGCCATCGAGAAGGCTTGGGTGTGTGTAGGGTGGAAGTAAGTCGGGGAGGAATACAGTGGAGTGATTATACGGAGGGCTCTGAAGCTATGTTGCTTCTTACTGTTTTTTTTTTTTTTTTGGTTTCTTTCACCGCTCCTATTTGCTGTTGTAGCCCCAGAGAACACACAAATACTATCAGAGGTTTCTAATCGCATACGCGTATTTGATGTCCCTTCCATCCTCATGGCACATATTTGACCTATGGTCAAGGCAGGGGGGGAAGGAACATGCGTTGCGCTCTTATAGTCGAACATTATATATCTCGTGAACGGGTTACTTTAGATGGGGGAGAAGGGAATGAAAACGGAATGAGTCGTATAAGGAACCGATGGGTTGTGGCGTCTGTCCTGCGATCAATTTCTCAACTCACTTCGCGCCTCTTATGCACAGCGCAGCTATTTAGACAGACATCCCAACTCAACAAACACGTACACACAATTCAAGCCAGATCAGCATCCAACGTCACATAATTTGTGCCTGTGTCCCGATTTCCTTCCAATCGAACTACGGTATAACCGTCATTCCAACCACCGGCTCCCAAGGTGAGATAAAAGTAATGGACCCGGTCTGCCTCCCTCCCCCCACCGCCTAAGAAAACACAGAATAGTAAAAGCTATGCCTTGCTTGCTTGCTTTGATGTTTTTGTTCTTGAAACCTTCCCCTTCGCCCACGCACCTTTGTCGTACTAGCACTCAACGATGCTACCATCCTTAACCGCTTGATACACGCCAGGGTTCCCGGCCATTCTGACCCAAATAAAAGGGGAGAGGAGACAAGGGAAAAACAAAAACACAAAAGGCGCCGCTGCGCAAATAGGCACCAAGTTACAAAGCAACACTAGCTAGCTTGTGCCTGAAGAAAAAAGAGAACAGAACGGACTCCTCAGTGTTGCTGTGGCTGCTGCTGGTTCAGCACGTGCGCGAGGACGTTCAGGTAGCCGTCTCTGACCAGGTTTGCGGGGTTGAAGTGCAAGCTCTGGTTGAGGGACGCCGCGGCCGCAACGGCCGCCGCCGCCGCGGCCGCGGCGTTGCTGATGTCGTCCTTCGGCGGGTCGCCTCCGCCGCTGCTTCCGGGCCGGGTCTCCGAAGGCGACGCCTTCGAGCCCGAGTCCCTGCGCTCGCCGACGGCCGCTGCGGCCAAGTGCTCGAGCATCGTCGACGACGCGCCGCCGTTCGACTCGTTGATGGACGAGCGCTTCTTGCCGGCGTACTCGCGGACGCTGGCGTCCCAGCCGAGGTCGCCTTCGACCTTATTGCGGTTCAGGACGCCTTCCAGCTCTCCTAGCAAGCGCAGCGATTCTTCCCTGGTCTCGTCTTTCTCGGCCAGTTCGCCTAATGTTAGGGCGGCCAGAGCGGCGAAGTGGTGGTGTGGCGTTGTGATGAGAGCCTGGTGTCTCTGCAAGTGAGTGACAATAGCTGTCGCGTCATGCAAGATCTCCCCGGGTTCAGAGCCGGGGGTGTGGCGGACGATGAGGAGATGGACATGGAAGTAGGCAAGAAGGATCAAAGGATGGGGGTCTGAGGGCAAAGTCTCGGAGAATCTTTCAAGAGAGGATAGGAAAGCCGTCTTCGTCAGCTTCATGATGGCGTTGTTTGGATCGTACAAAGCCAGCACGTCATTGTTACTGGGAGGGACGTCCGCAAGTGTCCTATAGTAATCGGGCAAGCCTCCCATAGCCTTGCAAAGACGAGCCAGAGCAAAAGTCACGGGTCCAAAGAGGGCTTCGTCATCGCCAGTGAGGTGGCTGCGCTCAGCCGAGAGGCTGGGTGCAGTCGCTGTGCTGATAGCATGCAGCTGATCAAAGATGAAGAGAACCCAGAAGAGGCGTCGACCCAGCGCCTCGTCATTGTCTGGGCTAATCTCCTGACCTCGCTGCCGGAATATTAAGGCATCAAATCGTAAGCTCGTAGCAACTCTAGTGGCCTGGGCAAGGCACATATCCTTCAACGGCTGGCTATCCGGATAGGAAAGGGGTTGCGAACGGCGAGGGCCATGCACGTCGGCCTCGATCGTGAGTAGTAAGAAGCTTTGGACAAGGATAATGCCAGCTGGTTTAACGGTAGTACCAACAAGCGATGTCAGCATCTGGTAAGCCTTGTAGCAACGTTCTTGGTGGTTGGACTCCATGGCCAAGCTTGTAGACGGCCAGGCTCTGACGGCGCAGTCGATCGCAGCGGTGAAGGCGTCCCGCAGTTTGGCGTCGCAGTTTGCCAAACGGCCTTTCAGATTTCTCAAATCAAACGGCAGGACGGGGTACGTGTCTTGAATCACGCGGTAGTACCTGTATGGTCAGCAAAGGATCCACAAAAAGTCAAAAATAGGCGCTTACTCGTTCACTGCTACGTCAGCGTTCTGGCTAAACTCGAAGAATGTGCCGGCAGCATCATGCTCGTAGCCAGTGCCAAATGGCTCCCTGCGATCCCAGGATTGTTGCGCACCATTGGGCGGTTGTGATAAGGAAGTTCGGAATTGGTCTCCTGGACCTTCGGACATGGAGTGAGTCCTCTTCCGCTCGCTGCCGTAATGCGGCGCGGGAGAAGTGGCGGAAAAGTCTGTTAAGCCGGCCATACTTTGATCGCCCATCGACTGAAGGTAGCTCTGAAGCTCGGGGACTTGCGAGTGTTGTTGTCCGTTTTGGGGAGAATGGCCAATCTGTTGCTGCTGCTCGTACTCAAGCCGGGTGAGTCGATCGGCTAGTTCCTTGATGTAACTAGTGATGGTGAGCACGTTCCGATGAAGTCGCAAAGAGAGCGGTGTGAGGGGAACAATACCCTTTGCTCGGGCCTCTCTTCATGGGCTGCCGGCTGAACTGGCAGCGTGCGCCTGTGCGCTTGCAGCTTGTGCATGCCTCGGGTCCATTTTCAGAAGTCGCGTCGCAGCGAATCTGGCCGTTGTCAGAGAGGCGGTGGCGCTTAAAACTCGAGTGGCGCGACTGCCTCGTACCTTCTTTCTCCTACATTCGTCGCAGGCGCGCGACACCTTTGACCTTTTCCTCTGATTGCTGTCCTGCTGGCTGTAGTGTGGATCTTGCGTCATGTTCATGGCGTTCTGGGCCATTTGCTGCGGTGTCGACGGCTGCTGAACTGGGGTGTGGACCTGGCCGACATGGGCCATTGGAAGGCCATGCTGCGGCTGCTGGTGCTGTGCCTGGCCCATTGGAGCCTCGGCGGCGCCGCGCAACTGGGCAGAAAGCTCCTGCTCGAGGGTCTGACCGCTGTGCAGAGAAAGGTGCGGGTCGACGGCGCTCGAGGCCTCGGCTGGCGACATGTTGCCGTTCGGATGGGCGTAGAGGCCGGCGGCGCCGGCGGCCATCTGCGCGGCGTTGGGCGACGGGTACGACTGGGGCTCCGACATGTTTGCCGTGGCACGCCGGGATGGAGACGACGCGTCGGGACGGCGTGCGCTGGACGAGATGGGTGCTTAGAAAGGCGGCGGCGCGGTTGGCGGGTTGTGGCAGGTGGAGGTCGTCGAGCGAGTCGCGTTTTGGTTTGCGCGAGTACAGGGCTTATGTAATGGCGCTAGCCGAACGGGCAGCTCTCGAGGCACGCAATGGTGCGCAGCGCTGGTTTTCTGCGGCATGGTCGACACTGCTCCGCGTTCTGGCGGCCGCAACGCAACTTGCCGCCATCGTCGCGACACGAGACGTTGTTGGACGAGGTACCTCGGGCCTGAGTTCTTCCAGGCTCGGACTGAGAGACGGAGCGGCGGGCGGAGAAACAGTTCGGTGGTTGAGAGCCACGCGCGACAGCTGTGATCCGTGCCCATGTGTCGCTCGATGTTTGCAGCCGCCCATCCACACCCCATCCCCGACCCGGACGGGGCCCTGCTCACCGGCACCAGGTCCGCAAGCTGCTTGCTGCTCGGCGCCGTCACGAGTGATACCGCGCTCTCTCCAGCAATCTCACGGCACATCACCGGCGACACTAACTACCCGGCCCGGGCAAAGTCGTTGCCGCAGAGATGGCAACTTTGGAGAAGACATCCCCCCGGATATTGGCAGAGCCACGGAGGATTCTGGCTACTTGAGTGCGGATGATGCTCAGCGATGAGGCAGTCAAGTATACCGCCTCATGCATTACGAACTTGTTCTCAAACCACGGTATAGCCTGCCTCTAGTTGGCTTAGATGCTCTTTGAACGTCAATTACCAACCAGGACATGGCACAGAGATGGACGGGCTTGTAGACTTGGATTTTATTCCGCTTACAAACCACGTCAGTTCGTCAGCATGTAAGGTGGCGTTTAAGATGATTAAATGGCCACATGTAACGTTACACCCAACGTCCAGACACGATTTGGCAATTACGTGAAAGAGTCTATGCAAACCACCCGCCTTGGAAGCTTCTACCCACCAACTAAGCGACTTTTAGCCAATCTTCAAGGGAGCTTGATAAGCTTCAGGAAAAGCGGGATGATGGTAATCTATCGGGGAAGTGAGCAACGCATAGGCCGAAACGACGACATTGGGAAGGCATGTTTGTTTGAAAGAAGCTGCGAAGCTGTCGAGGAAATTACCGCTCCAGGTAGTGTTTCAAGTCCATCACTAAGCAGTCGGGCTATAACGCCCAAGGGACCCCCGCGTGAGGATATGCCCGTGGCTAACGACAAATGGTCATGTGAGGCTGGCGTAATATGACCATTGAGCGTGACGAAGACCGATCTCCTGAGAAGCAAAAATAACAGGATTTTCCTTCATTCTATAAAAGGATATCGTCAAGCGTACGGGCATAGGCGTCGGGTATAGCTTCAAGTGAAGATCCGGTTGCTTACGAGCAATGTCGGTCCGCGTGAACCACAAATACCCAGGCTGCAGCGCGGTCGATTACCCGCCACCAGTCGTGCGCGAATGCCGTTTCTCGCCCTCCCATGCGCCCGAATCACTGCGTGGTTTTTGCGCGAAATCACTCCAGCGTGCGCTCCGCTATCACGCACTCACACCGCATGAGCTGTCGAGCGGGGACGCGCGACATCCTCGGCCATCGTCTTCACCACGCTGCTGTGCCTCCTCGCTTCGCCGCATAATGTACCACAACGGCAGGCTACTGGAGCATGTGTCTGGTCATGGAATCAGTCGAGCATCTAGATCGAAATAACCCAGACCGTTGCTGTGATGCCACGCTTGCGGCCCAGCGGCCATAGACCAGTCTCAACTAGGCAGGCGCCAACGGTGGGTGAGAAAAGATCTTTCACCGTCCTGCGAAAGACGTTACACCCCGGCTACCTGGCCGGGGCAAGCAATCTTTAGCAATAAACAAAGGTTCCGAAGTCATAGACGTGGATTCCAACTACTCACATGCAGAGAGCCTGCTAAGTTTTGAAAGGCAGGAGGGAGAATTGAGATCAGTTGTAAGCATTGTGGCACTCGGTAGGAATTGACACGTTCCTGTGCATGCGAATAGGCAAAAGCGAGACATACGCCACAGCGGGATTATTGCTTCACTTCTAGAAACAATTCGATGTCGAAGAGACGCCAATCCATCGGACAGGGGACGGGGCTGTCCCGAGGCCAAGGCAATCGCCTGCTCCACGCGCTGGCTTGGCTCACATGATTCCGTAGGCGTGTTGAGTGACTGGCGAGTGGTGATCAAATAAGCGGCTCGCCGTGCCTGCGTCGAGGTCGGGAGGGATGCTGCATGATCTCTCCAGACGAAGGAGATGTGTCCGAAAATAGGAAAGAGCGAGGCATGTCATCATTGGATCTGCGAACAGCGGCGCTCGATGGCTGCTACGGTATCGGAACTCACAGCCAGGGGATCCTGCGGCGCGAAGCCGCCAGAGCGTTTGCCCGGCCTCGCCTGACCGGCGTATTTGCGAAGCGGCGGCGGTGGTGAGCACACGGCACGGGTGTAGCGGCGACACAGGGGAATCTGGTGCCTGGCTCTCGTCATGAACTCGGATCTGTCTCGCGGGCTGATGGCGCAGGACAAGCCAGCTGTTTGCACCTGCGTTGCTCGAGAGCGACGCCTCGCCGGCCGGGATGCGGGCGGGTCTGGTGCGGACGGTCGCTGATCCGCGACTTGGCAACGATCGATAGCGTCAGTAGTGGCCAGCGCAGAGGCGACCCCTCCGGCATTACGTAGCCAGGCAGGCGACGCATTCGTTGGGAGCAGTGCATTCTGCAGCGCCTTGGGGTGCCGAAGTGCAAGCTGGGGCTAACCCGCCCCCGCCAACAAGGCCCAGGTGGCCGCCTGTAGCGTCCGCGCGGCCGCCGCATTCGCTCCTCGATCGGCGGCGGCGCGGTATATGCGCCTGCGGTAAGAATATGGGGTTCGCTCACCGCTGACGGCGCCGGAGCGACGGCGACGGCGACGGCGACAGCGCTGCGCTGTGCAGCTGCGGCGGCTGAAGGCGTGGAGGCATCGCGGGTTCCGGCGGGCGGGCCCTGGCGAGATTGTGCGCGGTCCCACCGGTCGAGGGCGTCTGGTCCATGGGTGTTGACAGGGCTCCAGGGCGACGGCGGGCGCCGGGTCGGTTGCCCTGCGTCGGAGCACGACCAAAGCAGCGGTGGAAGTTGGGAGCAAGCGCGTGATCGCCTCTGGCTAGCAGCGCGCACGTCCTGAAGAGGCATTCGCACGCTTTGCCGCCGAGCGCGGGCGGCAGCCGATTGCACAGGAAGAGTGGCTGTGTCGGCGAAAACAACTGGCCTCTGGCGGGCTGGTGCGGGCGGCGCGTCTTGCAGGGAGCGTGACCGGCGCTCAGGAGGCCTGGAGCGAATGGTAGCGACGGGCTGGTTACGATCGAGGTTGCAAAGGCAGCGGAAAGGCCTAGCCTGTTGCGGCAGACCTATTTTCACCAGTGCGCCCGCCCACCTCGAGTCGGCTTCGCTCACCTCCTCCAAACACCTACCAACACCGAGGACGCCCTCCCATCCCAACCTGTGCTGAGCGGCCCATCCTCGATCCCCGAGTTGAACGCGTTTCGGCCAGCGCCATCTGGTGCACGGCTCGGCCCCTCTACCTCTCAGCCGCCTTTTCTCTCTCCACTCTGCTGCGGCGTTTCAATCGGCGTCTCCAGCGCTCACCCTCCCCCGCCGCACTCTCTTCCCGCCCGCGCGACCACCGCTTCCCGACCCTTCGCGACGCCGTCGAGCTTCTCGGCCCGCTGCAGTCTCCCGGCCGACAACCGTCGACCTCCCGTCGCCTGCCTGCTTCCAAGTGCCCACCACCGCGATCGTAGAGAGCGTCAGCCAGACCGCCCGGCCTGTGCACAGGACTCCAAGCATGCCTCTCATAAATAACGAGAAATACGCTTGTGACTCGTGCATCAAAGGCCATCGTGTCAGCGGGTGCACGCACTCAGGTAAACCTTCCTACTGCCGCAAGTGACGCCAGACTGCCTCGAGCCGTGTCTTTACCTCGCAGCCTTCCGCCGCCGCCATCAACCTCGCCGCCGCGCCGCTGAGCGGCCCCAGGCAAGCCAAAATCTTTCCAAGAACGCAGCTCTGACAGGCACGCAGATCGTCCACTAAGACACATCAACCCCAAGGGTCGTCCTGTCAAGCAGTGCGAACACTGTCAGAAGGCTCGCAAGACCAAGTCGCACCACGCCCGCTGCGACTGCGGTACTAAGAAGGACAAAGCCAAGGCGGAGAAGGCGGCTGCCGCTGCCGCTGCCGCCGGCGCAAGCGAAGGCGAGCACGATGGTCACGTCAACATTGAAACGGCCCTGAGCCTTGCTGGACCCTCGCACGGCTGTGCCTGCCATCTCGGCGAGCAATGCCACTGCGGCATGAAAAAGGACCTGGATCTCAAGCTGGACACGGGCTTCACCAAGAATGTGCAGCTCAGCAAGGCCAAGCCACGTCTCACGAGTGCCCACTCGGAGACGACGCTGACCGTCTTTGCCAACGGGCACCACAAGCCATGCCACCGCTTGAACAACTCTGCTCACACCTCGGGCGCTCCGTACCGGATACCGCGGCACCACACTCCCCACGGCAGCAGTGTTCACAAGTCTCACGACAATCTCGCCGAGATGTACAGCCGCACCATGGACCCAGCCCGCCGCTCGGTTGACAGCTTGAACCTGAACAATTCTGCATATGGTTACTTTCCTCCGCAGAGCACGGCAGAGAGCGTGCCCATGACCCCTCTTGCTGCCAGCTTGGAGAATGACTGCTCCATCTTCGATCCCTCGAAATACGCCTACAACCAGCAAAGCGCACTGAGCAAGATGGTTGGAGAGGCGCCCGATCACCATGGCCTGCCCATGTCGGAAAGTCTGCCGGTGCACACTTACTCGTGGGTGAACAGCATGTACGCCCCTGCCCCGCAGTACGGGGTGGACAGCATATCCACCTCTCCTACTGGCGATCTTACCCCGGATTTTGACTACAACATTCCTTCGGCTGCTGCGGACATGACTACCAACCCGTACCCCTGGTCTGCTGGCGATCTTCCCCTGGATCCGAACAAGCTCTCGGACTCGCTGCAGCCCGTCTCCCACAGCGGGGATTCGAACCGCCAGAGTGTCCCGGGCATGACCACCTCGTCTTCCGGCGCACAATCCGAGGTTGGTGAACCTGCTCTGTTTGGCGACATGGACTTGAACAAGATGCAGCAAGACCCTTCTGTCAGCGATCGGCAGCTGATGAACGATCCCTTCCAGATGCGGGATCCTCAATCTTACCGTCTCAGCTCAGCATCGCTCAGCCAGCAAGATGTTCGTCAACAAATGCCGACCTCGGTTCCGGCAAATGAGCCTCGTCAGAACTTGGACCTTGGCTTCATGCCGAGCTCTCAAGATGGCAACGTCATGGGTCAGCCGGCGGTGTTCGGCACCAGTGCGCTCGACAGCCAGGCCATGTTCCAGACGTCGGCTGCTGCTCCGTCAGGGTTCCCGGAAGCTACCTTCACTGCTGCCAATTATAGCGCTCCTATGAACGCACCCCAGACCGGACTTGACACAGCGGCCACTGCAAACTCTCAAGGCTCAGACTGGTACAATATGCTCGGCACTGGTATGGGCGTGAATGGCTTCTCAGTCCCTGTAGAACCGATGAGCAGCCAGAACGCGGAATTCCCGTCGTGGTTATAACCCCCGTGGCAAGCTGCCAGGCCGTCGGTAGTCCACACACAGTCGTATCAATCTTTGGCAGCTCGTCTCGCGTTCGGTGTGCAAAAGTGCTTTGGATCGGAGGCCTGGCGGCGGGCTACGCGCGAGCAATGGTCTGCGGCCGCCGCCTTGGCAGGCTAGTCAAAATTTACCGAGACGCGAGATTGGCGGTCGAAGATTGTGCGATATTTTTTCCCATGGACGCCGCACATTTTCCCACTTCCGGCCTGCCCCAGCATTAAATTAGGTAGTTTTATTCGGCCTGTTTTTTTCCGTTTTGTTCGAGAGATATCCTTTACGACGCCATGACATATGACGCTGTAGATGCGATGATACCTATCCCTTGTTGGCCACTCTCGCCGTCCAGTCGTTTCGATCATCCAATTCTCAGCAACCACAGCAGCATTCACCGCGAGCCAAAAAAGAGCAACACTATGCACGTCAGCATCAGCGACAAAAAAAAAAGCAGCCGGCCCAGCATCGTTCCGACGATGGCTCAAGGCAGACATTCGGAACAAATCATCTTGATGCGCAGCGAAATAGACTTCTTGCCTAGTTGTCATTTTTGTTAGTTTCGGCCCCTTGGACGTCGCCGATTGCAGTTGGCGAGCTTTGGGGGATCTTGGAGGCTTTTCCCTAGTTTGGATCCCCCTTTTCGCTCGGCCACTCAGGTCTCAATCGCGTGTTCTTGGTGGCCTTTCACAAGCGGTTTTATTCTTAGTTCTTTCTATTTTCATTCGCGCTGTAGATATCAACACCCAGGGGGATGGAGAAAGGAGAGGGCTCTTTTCTCGTCTTTTTTTCCTTGATTGAAGGAAAGGGGATGGACGGTGGTGTGGCCTTTTGTTTTTCTTCTTTTCGTCTTTCCTGCTTGACCTGTCTTTTTCGTCCCCTTCCACACGCACACAGCCATAACCCCCCCTTCAAACCACTTTTTGGGCGGCATCCGGTGGAGTCAAAAGTATAGACGGCGGAACTTGTTGTTTTCAGTTCTTTTTCTTTATTGCTATAGGAGGGGGTCTTGAATACGGTATACAGTTCGGACCAGTTGGATTAAAGATAGACTTGACCATGCATGCAATGCACGTCAAATTGAGAGATATGCGCGTCAGCGATGATTATGTTGGTGCAAAGGGTTGCATTTGACGCAGGGTCGAAGGGGGAGGGGTAGAATATAGAAATGGATTTCAACCTATGAAACTTGACCGATGCTCTAGGCAAAAACATAAACAACGTACACACTCTTGCGAAACCTCAAAAAGATTTCCGAAGTTTGAAGGCCGTGTAACGATCAAACGGTATTCAGGGTCTCCATTTGTTTTTTTTTTTTTTTAACCCTTTCGGCATCTCCCGCTCCATCCCGGGCGCTTCCTTCGTCCTCGCGATCCTTCACCCAAGGGTGATCGACAGAAGATCCGTTTAAGCCAGGGGTGGGTGGGCAGGGCGGCAAGACGGCGTTTTAACCAGGTGAAACGCGGCGGGACCTAGCAGCAGGCCTTTTCCACTCCTTCCTGTCGCAAAACCATCCGCCGACGTGCGACCGACACGAACCCGACTGGCCATGGCACACTCTCTTTACTGTGTGTGCAATACGGCTGGCCGGACGGGTAGTCGTCTCGCTCAGTACATTTCGCGAAAGTCTAGTCACGAAGACCGCAACGGGGTTCATTATTGGCTATGGTTTTTTTTTTTTGGTTTGCCGCAGAAAGCAGCATGTGGGGTAGTCAGCTGGCAACGCAGCAGTAGTGGCAGCAGTAGCAGCAGCAGTAGCAGCAGCAGTGACAGCAGCAGTAGCAGCAGCAACAGTGACAGTAGCGCACTTTCCTATTGGCTCTCGCGCGCGTCAAGCGCGGGAAGGGGGGAGACAAAAAAGGCGGGTGGGCGGTTACGGCGTTCAGCAGCGGCAGCGGCGGTGGAGTGATATTTTGCTTGCAGAAGGTTTCAAGGGGAGAGGGTGACGGGCAGAAGGCAGGCAGGCAGGCAGGTAGGTAGGCAGGCGGAGGAGACGATGGGAGGAAAAGTGAGGCGGGGGAGGCGCAGCAGCAATAATAATGATAATAATGCAGAGAGCGAATTTCCCCCCCCCCCTTCCTTCCTTGCTGCCTTCCTTTCATCCTTCCAATTGGATGCATGATGATGCTGATGACAGTCGTGGATGGAAATGTTTCGGGTGTAGGGTGGGGGAGTGGGGGGGGGTTAATGTTCGTCGTTGTTGTTGCATACACGAGCGAAAACAGGACGAACGAATAAAGGGAGGGGGAACCACCGGAGAGGGTGTGTTTTGTTTTGTTTTTATTACTTCTTCTTCCTGCCGAGCCGAGGGGCTACTGCGCGCTTTTTAAAAAGGCTCCGCTGCTGGCCGGTGTACCACTCGAAGTCTGTTCTGTCTCTCGCTACGACTACTACTGATCTACTTCGGCCCTTTTTTTGGCATTGTCCGGCGGGCTAGCCGGCTAGCAGTCTGATGGTGTCGTTGGATCGCCAACCACCACGCGCCCTTTGTGATGTTGAAAATTTTCTGGGGTTGAGCAAAGGTGTGTCTCTCTAGCGCCGGCCGAAAGCTCGCATGTGCAACCGATGGGTGAAGGATTGCGGTCCGATGTGGCTGGACGTGGGCAGCTTTGCCGAGTGGGGTGCGTTGCCGCAGCAAATTACCGATGTCGATTTCTCGATGTCTCGATTTCCCGATTCCACGTCGTTGGCTGTGTTGGACGTTGGACCCATAACGCCGCGCGAGCTGCGCCCCCCTCCCACCATAGCGCCGGAGCTGTCTCCGTCTCGCTATCGACGTCGTATCGAAGGCAGGTGGCAGTGTCGGCTTGGCCGGATCCGATGGAGAGCGGAACCGATTCCGTTGTCGTGGTGGAAGAGCGCGGTCCGGTGCAAAGGGTCTGCGGGCTGCGGGCTGCGGTCTCGTGGACGGACGCCTCATGACACGGGATCTACACCACGGGAAGAGTTGCAACGATACGGAGAAAGAGCCGACTACGGGGAAAGGGCCGACGGGAAGGTCCGCGGCGTCGGGAAAGAGGAAGGTTACGTAGTTCTGAGTTGTGTCATGTCCTCCCTCCACCTGATGCATCATCGCCATAACTACTCGCCGGAGCCGCTGGAATTGCATGATTCGGTGACAGCCACCCTCGTATGTACTGTCGAGGGCAGCCAACTCTGGCCAGAAAACGATCCGTATTCGCGGCCACGACTTTGCCTACGCACGAGAACTTCAGCCGTCCGTGCTGTCGAGTAGTCGAGACTCGTCCATGATATAGGAGATGGATGAAGCACTTTATAGCTGTGTGCCCGGTGCACAGTGCCTATACTGAAACCGACAATTCAACTTGGTGTGCCTGAACCCCGTCGCTTATCTCCGCATCACTCCTGCAATCTGCCCCTGCTCTCACTCTGTCGAATCGACCCTTCGTTTCAAGTCTAGAAACCCGTCCACTAGGACTTCATGTGCTTTCAAGGGTCTCGTGCGATAGTTTAGGTCCGAGTGACCGGTCAGACATGAGACCATCAAAGAAGACCGAGCAAACCAAGATTTTGCCCATAGTGATTACTTATACTTAGTAACGACCGACCTTTCGTGTTGCAGTCCCCTGAGGGATGTCCGTCCTTGCTCCAGCATCCCAACCGCACTTCCGAGGTTGTCTTTCTTAATCAGCCTGAGGATTTCCGAATTGCCGTGGGTGATGATGTAAACGGACGGCATCAATGAAATGACGAAATAACTATCTTCTGATAGCATTTTTAGTTAGAAACATGCGGATAACTCCATACTGAAATCTAGAAGAGAAGACATGAAAGCCAAAATAGAGGCCAACTCCAGTGGACACTCCATGGTTCCATCGATATCAAGTCCAGTGAGAGTGTCTAAGAGGCTAAGAGCAGGGTGCCGTCTCTGGTAGTCACGGCTTTGGATACTTTCTTTTTAACAGATCGGGATGGGTTTCGCACTCGAAAAATACGTTCTACCCCGATTCAGCTACTCATATTGTGTAGTCATATGGCTTGAAAACTTCCATTCATTATTGACCTTGATGTGAAAGACTGCGCTTAGCAGGCATTTGACCCTCTTGATATTGGAATTCTCCATCGAAAACGTCAGTTCTCTTGCGCATCCCACGAGTAATGGAGGCTGGTGCGTTCCGAAGTGTTTCAACAGGACTCCCGAGTCCTCGATGATCGCCACGGCTTCAAATGAGACGACAATTTTCCCTTCAACGTCCACGAGTCTGCACATCATTTTGATGGATGAGAGACTATCAAAAGAGTGCGTGTTAAGAGTCGAAATTGACGTGGAGCTAGCGCTGTAATTGGAGTATGTTGTAATCGAGATCTTTGTCCGACCCGCAAACAGTTGAACATGAGCATTACGAGGTGATGCATGACTGGACAACAGTGTTTTCCCTTTGCTGGACGGACAGCCTTTCCAGTATGCTTCTGATGACCTTGAACTGATTCTTTGAGAGCGACGGCATGGTGTCAATCTTCTGGCGAAGCACGTCCAGTGCCTGGTTGATGTAATTGGTTTGGAATGCTTGTTCAAACATGAAAATGCTTTGTGTCTGGCAAGCCACAGACATACCACGCAGTGGTGTAAGCGTGGGAGTGACTACAAGATCGGCGGCCGCTGACCAGGGTCTTTGAACGTTTTTTTTTTTTTTTTTGGCGCATCCTTCTCGCCTGATTTGGCCTTGATGATGGCAGGTCGCGTCAATGACGTAGGTCGAATAAGTCGGGAAGGAAAGAAAGTCGTGGCCGCGCTCTCGCACGTGATTATCATCAGTGCCGAAGCAACTGGAATCCAGCAGGCATCTAACCTTGTCCCAACGTACCACGGCAAGCAAGCATCGGGTCATGAATAGACACATGGCTGACCAGGTACGGTCAGCGCCATCAGACCTTCCAAGCTAACAGGCCACCTTCTCAACACCAAGGCTCGCTTGCTCCCTCCACCACCATCACACTCAGACCACGTCTCCTTTTCCCACAACGACTAAAGCCAAACGGCCCCACCAATCCCATCCCAATCTCCCCAAGCTTGCTAGCACCGCCAGGCACGCAGCCGCCACTGTCGACGGTACACCCAATCACGCGCCCCCGAGCTATCTCCGAGCATCCCCATCCCGATCCAGAACACTTCCAAACCATCGACCCTTCCTCCCCCCGGCGCTCAGATCAACCGCCGTCACTCTCGATCCAGATCATCAGGCATGCCGTCCCTCTCATGCAATGCCCTAGTCCCCCCGGTCATCGAAAAGGATCCGTTCATCCCAAGAAACCTCTTTCCCCTGCCCTGCACCCTTCGACGGGCATTGTATTACAACCAATAAAAATCCCCGACAAAAAAGCACGGTACGCTCTTTCAGCCTCTCGCCCGCTTGCTAATAATGCTTTCCGTTACGATCATCCCGCAAACACCGGTGAAAGAGTATGCGGCGCCAGCCACAGTTGGGTGTGTGCCAGCTTGTGTTGCGTTGCGTTGCGTTGCCGTGCCGGGGCTCCACTGGAAAAACAAGCTTCGACAAGCTTTTCCCGATTCGAGCCGAAGACCGCACTAGGTACTCTGTCTCCCTCCCCCATACACACACACAGACACACACAGACTCGGCGACTCGGGCCGTCGGACGGTTGTTGGAACCCCTCCAATTAGCAGGGGGGGTTGTTCTATGGCGGCACCAGCGGGGAGATTCGGCATGTCTGGAATCTCAATCTTCGGGTCAAGGGAAAGACGAAAATGGGGTCCGGCTAGTGGAAAGTGAGGGGTATCTGCGTGCCCCTGGCAGTAGGGGAGGGCGAGGGCGAGGGCGAGGGGCAGGGGTAGTGGCACGAGTACTGACTGCTGTACAGCGCAGTGGCGGTGCCCAATAATGTTCGTCCTCCCTGGGTAGTAACGACGACAAAGCCTAACCGGTGAGCGGGAACGCAACGTTGTGTAGCCGCCGTGGGCGCGAAGACGCTCGCGTGTGCAGCCCTTTTCCACTGCACCGGGTGTGGAATAATGTAGAGGCTGACCTGTCAAAACAGGGCGAGAAAAGCGACAGCACACCCCTTCGTCTGCGACGGTAGTGAGAATCTCGTACAAGGGCTATTCCTCAGTACCCCTACTAGAGTCCCAGCGCATCTACAATGGCGTCATCACCCGCTCGCCCGCCTTAACCCTTGCTTCACTAGAACATTCGCCAACCCGCGCCCGCTATCCGCACCCGCCTGAACCTTCCTAGTGCCGATAATGGCTGTCGAAGTGTCCTGCGGTGACGACGTCGGCTGTAGGGGATAACCATATAGGAACCTTCGTATCTCCGAGAGCATCTATCAGTCGGTCGGACACGATAGTAATGGAAATAACTAGGAGTATGTCGCGAACGTGACCACCGTCGATGCGGATTCCTCATCCGGACAGTCTGGCACAACAGGCGGAGACCTGGAGGTAAGCCATCTGTGATACGTCAAGCCTTCTCTCTCAGTAACATCATTGCCCGAAAGAGAGAAAAAAAAAACCTAGTCTCTTCGGCTCGTTAGTTGTTGTACTACACCTCGGATATTCACGTAACACCCCCACATATGCAAGCATCTTCTTCCGCAACAACGAAAAAAAAAAAACATCATCATTTACTCCTCTCCCCTCCCCCACCCCCCCTCCTCTCCATCTCCACTCCACCACCACCCACACCAACCTCTTCTCTTCCCCCACTACCAAATCCTCTTAGCAACCATGCTATACCGACTCGTCCCCTCCAACTTCCCATCGCCCCCCCTCGCCTCCTTCATCTCCTTCTCCCTCGCCTTGGCCTCCCTCTCCCGCAGCGCCCGCAGCCCCTCGGGGTCGTCCGCATAGATCCACCTCTTCTTGTCGTCCTCGACCTCGACGACGCCCCAGCCGCCGACGCGCTTGCCGTCGGTGGTGGTGACCATCTTCTCGCGCTCCTTCATGCCCTTGTAGCGCGAGCGCGCGAAGCCGAGCAGCGCCATGCCGAGCACGAGCTTGAACGCGAGCAGCACGAAGTAGCCGACGAGGAAGACGACGATCATGGTGGTGAAGGCGATGACGTCGTCGAGCGACCACAGCTGCCACGCCGTCCCGGTCATCGTCGAGGAAAAATAAGAAGACTGCGGGGACGCGACGTTGCCGCCGGCGCCGAACGAGGAGCGGCCGAGCGCGCGGCGGAAGATGTGGTCGATGTGGGCGAGGGCGGCCGTCGTGGCGGGCGACGACGACGATGTGGCTTGCGAGCCGCCGCTCTCGACTGAGAGGCTCGTGGCGGGCGATGCGATGGGTAGTGGCATGTGCGTGGCGAGGAACATGTGGTATGTTTGGATGGTGGCGCGGATGAAGAGGCAGGCGAGCGGCAGGACGGGGAGGCCGAGCCGCTTGGTGAGGTTCTGGTCGAAGAAGGCGTTGGAGTAGTAGTCCTTGGCGAGGACGTCGAGGAAGCGCCCGTAGATGGCCGGCTTGGTGTTGTTGAACTTTGTGATGTACGCGTGCTTGAGCCAGTCCACGAGCATCTCGCTGCCGAGCACGAGCAGGAACGGGCCCATGACCTGCCCCGTCCATTTGGGGAAGATGGTGAAGCTCTTGGGGATGATGCTTGTGCTTCGGAATGGCGCCGTCGTGCCGTTGCTGCCGAGGGCTGCGCTGGACGAGCCTGATATGTCCCCGAGGATGCTCAGACCGCCGACCTCGACGATGTTGCGGCAGGCGATGATCATCAACATGAGCCATAGCTGGAACCTCTCGACCATGTCCGCGCAGGTAAGCTGGAAGAGGTTTTCCTTTTCAAACTTCTTGAACACGGTGCCCTTGATCTCAACGAATTGATTGGACATCAAGAGCGTGAGAAGGGCATTGGAGTATGAGTTGACGGCAACGTTGAGGGTGATGACCTGGTAGAACAGGGCGGTGGAGTGAATAGAAGTGTACGCCAGGGCTAGGAGGAACATCCAGAAAGGTCGGATTACTTTGCTCCGGCCGTCGGCGTTCCGGTCCAGGGTCTCTCGCGAGAGAAGGCACTCGAGAATGTCTTGGCCCAGTGCGGAGAAAAGCCGGTCGCATACTTCAAGAACGTTGTAAATGACGTACAGCTTGATCGCGGCCTGGCCTCTGATGTTGTGGTATGTCTTACTTGCATCAAACCGCATTAGGACCACGCAGGTTGCGAGCACCAACAAGCCTTTCAGGATGTCCGCTTTGTGGTTTGGAAGCAGAGTGGAAGGCACAGACTTGAGCCTGCGGTGGCGGTAGATGGAGGATTTTGGAGGCCTCCGTGAAGGCGCTGGCTCCTTGATGATAGGAATGCTATTCCCAGTCGAAACTCCAGAGGGAGGGTCTGAGGCCTGAGAGAAAGATGACTTGCGTGGCGTCAAGTCATTCTCTATCGAGCCGTTGCCGGCGGGATGTTCTACCATCCCTCGTCTTCGCTGCCAAACTCTGCCTACACCTTGGTAGATGAAAACGGCAATGTCATGTACTTCCTTCCACGCGTTCGTTGCCCACCACTTGGCGAGGATCCAGAGGGCCTTGAGAAAGCGTAAAGGCAGGATGGTAAAGGTGTAGAGCCAGGCATCAAGACAGGCAAGGGCGCCAAACCATAGAGATTGCTCGAGTTCGAATGGTAGAATAAGAAAGTTCAACAGACGTTCGAACTTGATCCGCGATGACTCGTACGGGAAGTCACTGTTCACGGGTCGATGAATGTACAGCGGAGAAGGTTTATCGGACGAAAGCTCCAGTTGTAAATAAGTGGGAATAGACAATGGCGGTAAGGGAATAGTCGCTGGCATTGGAGAGGCCATAGGGGTTTCTTGTATAGCAGAAGGCTTGAGACCGCCGTTCGAATCGCCTCTTTTGTCATCCAGATTCAAAGGAGTTGGCCGGAACTTTAGCTGGGCCTGATCTAAGGATGGCGTACCCCTATTGGATTGCTTTCGGCGCATGATTGGAGTGGAAACAGTCCGCGACATGCTGGGTTTACTCTTCGCGTCCCGTGAGGAGGATTTGACATGGCTTGGCTCAGGATAGCTGGAAGCGTCCTTTGTTTTTGATGAGCTGTGCATTCGATGCTCTCCATTTTCAGGCGGCGATGTGTACTTTTGCGGAGACGCTGACTCTTGAGAGTGGTTTGTCGGGTATGACTTCTCAAGGATCATAGGTGCTTCATCCAGCTTTGGCATTGGCTCGATGGGACCATCCACCGGACGCAGAGGCAGTGATGTTGGTGACGAGGTCAGCTCATGTATTTGGGCCGGGGAAAGCTTCAGGATGCGCTCCTTCTCGGCGTCGCCACGCGGCGAGGTGGACGAAGCCACACTGTTCTTCCGCTTTGGATGGTCCGCTTTGGTATCCAAGCCGGCCAAAACAGCGCCGTCCATTGACATGGACCCATGGCGATGTGACAGTGACCTCCCTCTCCTCTCGGCCCCGTTTGTGTCCTGCTTCTTCGGCGCATTCGCGAGACCATTTACCACTGCGCCCTCGGGGACGGAGGAAATGCCCAGACCAGAGGCGGAGCCATCGTCGGCGGCGGAGACGTCTGTCTGGCTGGGAGACAGGGCAGGAGTGGGAAGCTGATGGTTCTGCGGCGGCGAGAAGGGCGGGAAGGACTCGGTGGCGGCTTCAGGATCCTGCGGGCCGTTCATAGCGTTGCAATTCCGAGGTCAGGGCGACCGGCATGCTGCGACATGCAGAGCGGGGAAGAGGCCACGGGTTGTTGGGGTGGGTCAAGGAATGTAGAAAGGTGTACCTTATTTGGGCCCTCAGCCCTGTAGGTTGCACGCGGTTGACTGACGTCGTGTCGGCATGCCAAACCCCCGACCGCGACTCGCGTGTCCGCGCGCCACCGCGGGGAAGAGACGCGGACGCGGCCGGAGCTGCCTGCAGCGGGAGAGAGAGCTTCTTAACAACGACTGCTGCCGCTGCTGCCTGTTCATCGCCCTCCCCATTTCCCCACAATGTCAGGCTACGAAGGTACGTGTCTACAATCTCCATCAACAGAGCATCTGCCTTGCGCAGAAGCCGCTGAATGCCAGAGTCCGCTGCAGTCCTTCGCACGCACACCACGACCGCAGCTCCGCGAACGGAGCTCCTGACGGAAGACTCCCGCTGACATTGCAGCACAGTCGAACACAACATCTCCCCCGAGGAGGCAAAGGCCAACGCCGAGCAGCGCCGGCGGCCGGACCTCTCGACCTTCTACTCGGCGCTCGAGCAGCTCGACACGTCCGACGAGGCCCACGCCCGCCACAACCCGCACGCCCTGCCCACGCCCACCGACGTCATCGCCCTGTTCTCCATGTACCGCGACGCCCTGGTCGTCATGGGCGCCGACCGCGACGGCGACGCGTCGGACAATCCCATGTTCGACCAGCTGCAGGCTTTGATCGACAACCCGCCCAAGGAGATTGACGGCGTGCCCGACAGCTTCTTGGACGAGCTGGAGCGCGTGCCGAAGAAGGACCTGAAGAAAGACGACGAGTGTGCCATCTGCAGGTTACCGTTCCTGGACGGTGAGTGCGCAGTGTTCCAGTCGCTTTTTGGGGGAGCGCTGGACTGAGGTGGTGCTAACGCCGTACTTGTCCGACACAGATCCGTATCCGCTTGTTGTGGAGCTCCCTTGCAATGCCATGCATCGCTTCGACCTGGACTGCATCCGTCCGTGGCTGAAGATGAACAGCACGTGCCCACTTGATCGGAAGGCCCTTCTAAAGAAGAAGACCCCGCCTCCGCCAGATGACGACGAGGAGGAGTGGGATGATCAGTTTGGTTGATAGAGGGAGATATCAAAAATGGGATTCGCATGACGAGGCGTTTGGGGTTGGTGCGTGTATGGATTTGCAGTGCGGTGGCCAAGATGCTCTGCTACGAGGACGGTTTTCAGAAACAATGCATTATCACTACCATCGGACATCTAGAGTCGAAGCAAACATCCGTACTCATGTATTCGACGGAGGCGACCATGTTGATATTCCCCGGTCCCTTGAGCCCCTTGCTGCTGAGACACTTGCCATGTTGCTGACCCAACTTCATGGTTTGCCGTCCAATCCAGAACGTATGCTACTCTCCATCCGCGAAATAGACAATTGTGTCGTGTAGCGCTCATTTTAGTTGTTGCGATTCCTATTCTATGGGTTAGGAGACAATGGCCTACTTTGAGACGAGGACGGGGATTGTGCCGTAGTCAGAACTTACAATGCCTTCCTCATGTTCTCCATGTCCTCCTTGTCTTGCTTCTGCTGCGCCTTCTGCTCCTCCGCCTTCCTCATGTTCTTCATGTCCTTCTTGTTCTGCTTCTGCTGCGCCTTCTGCTCCTCCCGCCTCTCCTTCCTTGTCTTCTGCGGTCTGTCATCACGGGCTCCATCATTTCCGGCTCCATCGTTGCCGGCTCCATCGCGGAGGTATAGTGCCCTTTGAATGATCTTTTGCGCCTCGGCATAGACCTGAGACCACTCAGTGAAGGTCGACTCAAACTTCTCGGCCTGAACTTTGGCCTGGGCCGATCTCTCCTCGAAACTTCCATTAGACAACCCCATGTAGAGGTTTCGTAAATCAGCGAAGGCCTCGAACGCGCGGCAGAAGGTACCATACGCCTCCGCGCTCGCCTTAAAAATCTCAGAGTCGGTTTTAGGCATCTCAGCTTCGGCTTTGAATGCGAGGAGCAGCTTAACGTAGGCCATATATGTCTCAACGCAAGCCTTATACGCTTCAAGTTTGGCCTCATACGCCTTAGGATCGGCCTTATACTCATGATCTGCCTTGGCCTCGTACGTCTTGATTTCGGCTTCCATCCGGCTTATTGCTATCCCGAAGTATTCAAGGGTCGACACGTTTACGGGAACCATTAAATAAGTATCGGCAGCGCCACCTAAGGAAGGGAGACTGGTCCATGAGTCGTACGGATTGGTAGGATCATGTACTATCACGACAGTAAAACGCTCAACTTCGACAGGAGAACGCTCAGCTTCGATAAGATTACGCGCTTCCTCGTTAGAAACGCGCTCGGTCTCTATAGGAGCATGCTCAGTCTGTATACCTGGACTGGTTAGAGGGGTTCCGACATAACAAAGACGCACTGATTCTTCCTTGGCCCTCCGTGCTGCCTCTACGTCGCCGTGCTTGGGGCATGTGGGGTCACGCAAGATCAACTTTCGCTTCTTCCCGGTTGGCAGAAATGGTCCATACACGGGCAGGTCCTTGTCTGTATTGTTGGCGGCGTTGGAGCCGTTGGTTCTGTTGTCGCGACTGGTATCCTCGATGTAGCTAGTGTCATTTATCAAGCTTGTGTCTTTGGCGGAGCTGATGTCCTTGGCGGAGCTGGTGTCCTTGGCTGAGCTGGTGTCCTTGGCGGAGCTGGTATCTTTGGGGGAGCTGGTGTCTTTGTGGGAGCTGGTGTCTTTGGCTGAGCCGGTGTCTTTGTGGGAGCTGGTGTCTTTGGCTGAGCCGGTGTCTTTGTGGGAGCTGGTGTCTTTGGCTGAGCCGGTGTCCTCGGCTGAGCTGATGTCCTTGGCGGAGCTGGCGTCTTTGTGGGAGCTGGTGTTTACGATGGAGCTGGTATCCTTAGGGAAGCCGGTGTTTTTAGGGGAGCTAGTGTCTTTGGGGGAGCTGGTGTCCTCGGTGGAGCTGGTGTCTTTGGGGGAACTTGTGTCTTTGGAGGAGCTGGTGTCCTTGGGGAAGCTGGTGTCCTTGGCTGAGCTGGTGTCCTCGGCGGAGCTGATGTCCTTGGAGGAGCTGGTGTCCTTGGCTGAACTGGTGTCCTTGGGGAAGCTGGTGTCTTTGGGGAAGCTGGTGTCTTTGGGGGGGCTGGTGTTCACGATGGAGCTGGTGTCTTTGGGGGGGCTGGTGTCCTTGGGGAAGCTGGTGTTTTTGGGGGGGCTGGTGTCCTTGGGGAAGCTGGTGTCTTTGGGGGGGCTGGTGTTCTCGATGGAGCTGGTGTCCTTGGCGGAGCTGGTGTCCTTGGCTGAGCTGGTGTCTTTGGGGGGGCTGGTGTTCACGATGGAGCTGGCGTCCTTGGCGTCCTTGGTGTCATTAACGGAGCTGGTGTCCTCGACGGAATTGTTGATGTACACGCGATTGGTAATGTTAACGGCGCTGGTGGTGTTGATAGAGATGGTAATGTTGGCGCCCTTGACAGGGCTAACAGAGCTGGTTTTGTTACCCATAGTGAAAGACCAATACTGAATTAGAGAAAGCGAGGTGAACTCTTTGATGTGGTGGAACAAGAAGATCTGAGCGGAGAGCGCAGGAGGTGCGATGTCTTGTGAAGTGTTTGGGAAGGCTCATACGCGCCGTGGGTGCCAAAAAGGGAAGGCGCGCTGGTCGCTAGACATGAAACGCCGCCTGTGCCCAGCACCGCTCCTACTTTTCACATTCTTTCCATACTCTTATCCCCAGGAAAACCGCTGCAAAGATGAGCCTGCAAAGCCCTCATCCTGGCGACGGTGGCTGCCCTGGATCTTCCAGGCCGCGTCCGCCGCCCAACATTGCCGCCCGCAACGGCGCCACCGCCCGCAAAGACGCAGCCGACAAGTCTCATGAGCTTCCAGACAACCAACTAGGACGCTGCAGGTGGCTCGAGGGTGAACGCGAAAGTCTCCATCGGAAGATCCAAAACTACGCTTGCGAGGCGGGCCGCCTATGCAACATCGCTGAGAATCGCGGCAAGACGGTGAGCAGCATCTCACTAGACAACATCCGCCCGTTCGTTCGTGCCTTACGCCAGCTGGTAAGTGGAGCATGACCTCTTCCATCGAATCACGGACGGTGAATGGTCCCGTCTGGAAATAAGTGGAAAACCATCTCATACATCTCGGCCCAGATGGGAGCATCGTGCCCGTAAAAATATTCCTTCTGGTCTTGACTTGCTCAGCCGTTGATGACATCAGATAACTCTCAGGACTAGGCCATGCTCAACAAGCTTATCGGCAAATGCAAAAACAACAACAGCCTCTTGATGGGAGATCTCACGCGCTGGCGTGAGCACTATCGTCGGGACACGAACGCCCAAGACCTTCTCGGCATGGATTCGCCTGTAAGAATCATGAAGAACTATGCTAACATGCTTTCAGATGCTGCTTACTCCATCTGGCACCGGAGGCAGCCTAACGAATGGCCCTCGATCGCCCTTGCCCTTCGCGGCATGGTCCGCGAGGCCGCCGCCCAGAACTAGGGCCTAGTTGATGAGGATGATGCCGAGGGTTACTATGGCAGTTGCAATAGGCGAACAATTCAAGGGTGGAATCCAAGAAAGTTGAATAAGTAGATACCAATGGTGGGGCACTTCTGCTGTCGGAGCGGTTGCTGTCGATCTGGGGGTTGACATTCACATTTGGATGAAAACCCCAATTTCCATATCACAATGCTGGTCACACTCAGAAATTGTCTCGAATAAATTGATCGTTGTTTGTGTGGAATGGCACAGCGGATCGCGAAAGATACTGGCCTTTTCAGACCAGTCTCAGCGAATACCGTACCCTAGGTATATGGAAGGTAGAGGCAAGTATGCAACCCTCGCCATCGATACCTCAGCTCAGCCAGCCAACAAAAGCCCATTCACCCTATTGTTGGATAAAGTACACCTGCCGCACACCCTCGATGACCATGAAGAGGTACCCGTACCGCTCCCCGCAGTGCACCTCCTGCTCGATCAGTCTGCCGCCAGGCCGCTGCACCTCGTCCACCTCCTTCTCGAACTCGCGAACCAGCTCGAGCAACCGCGCCCGCCTCAGCTCCGCCTCCTCGCGCGTCGCGCCCGCCGGCGTGCGCAGCTGAGAGTGGATCTGCGGGATGCACATGAGAAGGAAGCCTTCGAGTTCGTTCTCACGGACCATGGCTTCGGAGTAGGTCTCTCTCTGTCGCCGGCGTCCGTCCATGGGCACCCTGATCAGCTCTCCTCTTCTAGCACGAGTAGTTAACGGAATCTTCAGGGTCCCTGGAGTGGGAGGTGTGGAAATGTGGATGGACAAGGAAAGAGGAGAGGAAGCGCGAGGAGAATGGAATGGAGGAATTAAACAAAAAAAAAAAAAGGGGGGGGGGGGGGGGGGGGG